>NW_025053826.1:0-10159 GCF_019279795.1 Protopterus annectens | reverse complement strand
GGTTTTCATTGGTGAATCCCAGATACCTGATTTATAGCTGTCAACATCAACAGACCATGTATGGCCACTGCAGAAATGCTTACACTGACAACCATCACAGCATACCATAGCTATGGTAGCTGTACACACCGCCATTACCGCTCAACGACACAACTTTAGCACATCCGTGGATCTGGCATGGGATCACGGCACTACAGATCTTAGCTGTACACACACCCAGTATGTAACATATGTCCTGTACATTCACCTGCAGTGTCTACAGATTGTGGTAGGTGTGTGGCTGCTGACAGGGATGCATACACACCATGTGGGGATATGTGTGCCCACCATTTATCGTGTTGTTGGTTTATCACACCTCTTGTGTGTACTACAGCAGTCATCTGCTCACATGGCAAGGGAGTATACCATGCATTGCGGCCTTCTCTGCCACCCGAAAATTGCCAATGTATGTTCAGCCCCTATCCCCCTACACATGTCCCCATACATTCTGCATGTTTGCAACATCCACTCATATGCACATCCCATGAATTGTTCACACACGTCATCACTATTGCAAGTGTGGGTAGGGTTATGTATGCTGCCTGGGTCCCTGGACCTGATTATATGCAGATAGAGCCATTTCTACCATCCTTAGGTTCCCTGCTGCAGTGCATTGGTGTTTCATGCTGAGACCCCCCCAGCATGTATGCAGATGCATGACAGGTAAGTTTCTCCTAGCACATATGTGACGACTTGCAGTGTCTCGCCACTGCATTGAAACACATGTTGCAACTTAGACCCAGCTGATAATGTGGACTAGTGCAATGCTGTATGCCATAGTGTATCTCAACAGCAGTTGGCATTGCCCTACAAGTATGTACACTGGTGTTGCAATGTATATGGGTGTTGTCCAGAACATGTCACTACTGTAGGCCATATCTACCAACAGTATGTTACCCCCTGTGGACACATTCCACAATGACATGATGTTAGTTGTCATGCAAGTGTGTGACATACCTTTCAAAACCCCATCATGTCCGCCCCTGTGAGAACATGCATTTCACAGCAACAATACATGCACATGTACAGCATGCATTCAGGGTAGGTGTGTTAGATATGTGCATGGAATATTACATCACCATTACCAGTCCGGTGTGTTGGCATGCATCTACATAATACATACTCACCAGCTTCAGGCTACTGCCTTGCTGTTACCCCAGAGGGACTTACATAAGTGGGTGAGAGATGCAATGTCAGTGCCCACACCTGTGGCACTGCTACAGGCTGTGTGCAGTACTACCATAAATCTACTTTACATACACACAGTACTGGCTGCACATCTTGGCATCTGATTATCACTACAATACAGCAAATACATTATTTGTATAACATATGAGATATGCATGATCTACATGTACCACTGTGGATATTTACACAACAGTGGTCTACTGATGTGCCCTGTATCCTTACCTGCATGCTCCTCAGCTATTGTGTGGGTGACACCCACCTCCATAAAGGGGTCCAGTGGTAGATGTTGTTCAGGTGCCACGGGCTGCGTTATGAGCTCCTCCACACACGTGTCGGGGGGGTGGATGGCATGGCCCCCCATGGCAAAGTGATCCCCCCAGACTGCAGCAGCACGCTGACGGGCATTGCGAAGCAGGTCAGTGCAGTGATGCCAAACCTGCTCATAACTGCAGTTATGCAGGCTGAAATCATTGACCCTGTGGACAAGATCATTCCACGGGGTGATCCACTACTGCTGTTCCACTGCTGTCCTGCCAAACAGGACCTGGTAGTGCAGTACCAGGTGCTTGATTATCACTTTATTCTCCTCTGTCGAATAAGTTGGTAGGTGGCTGTGTGCCATAGTGCCTGAAAAACATGAGGGTGGGAACAGGCCTGAGTGACTCTATATGGCTTAGGAATTTACTATGGGTCCATAATACCTCTGTCATCCCCCTCATGTCACCCCCACGCTTCAACAGACTATACACACAATTCATTCAGTATGGCTACAGCTTAAGTACCATTTAGACAGATTGTGTAGTGTACCACATATTCTGCTATGTGATTGTAGCCATGTCCCCTGTGTGGAAACTAACATTGTGGGTCTGTTACAGACTATTCACTTGCATGCCATTGTCAGGGCCACTATGGTTACATATATGCCAGTGGTATGACTGCTCTGAAATTGCTGCACATCTCACAGTCTGTGATATAAGGGGGTTCTATGCATGCTGTTGGCCATGTACCAGAAATGTGTAGACTATTACTACCTACATATGTACTATGACAGTGACACTTTAACATGTATATGTTCCATTGGCCAGCTGATCCACCTCTCCACCCCCATCTGACCAGGACACCTTGCCACACCACATGTGTGTGCCAATGTGGGGCCTCCTCATTAATACTGTTACAGCCATACCATCAGAATTGGAGAATCCACCCAGGGGATGCGTGTTGGCCCACTGCCTGCTTGGCCACACACCAACATGTCCCTGTTCCCACGAGGCTCAGATCTGCAGTCTGTTCCATACCAGGCTCCACAGACACATGAGAGACGTGCAGCACAGCCATCCCAGAGGCACCCAACCACACATTCACATAGCCACCAGACCTGACACCTTCAGGATGAGGGCTGCTGTTGTGAGTGGGAGTTGGAGGGAGCCTTGTTCCCATTGTAACCAGCCGCCACAGCTCGGGGACCATGGGGCATCCACATCACAGACCACACACACCATCCATGGTGTTTACCCACCACATGCATCACATACCACCCCATGTAGACTGTCCTCTATGTCTACTCAATCCTGAATTCCACCTCCGTGTGCATGATCTCGCCATACTTCCCATATTCCCATGCGCATACTGCACGGTGTGGGGGCATTGTGGTGCCTCAAGACAGGACTAACATCTGACATACCCATCCATAGTCCACACACTGCCCAGCTGTAGATATCTGTCTGTATTGCTATGTATGCTGCTGCCTCGCACATAGCATACATCACTGCAGTAGTGATATAGGGGACATGACTTACCATGCATATCTGTTTGTGTGTGTGCTTGTACAGATGTTGAAATTTGCATATCGGTATTTATCTATATGTGTGTAGATATATGTGACTACATATATATGTGCACATATATATGTCTACACATGGGTATATGTATATTTCTGGACATACATGCTAATATACATATATATCTTTAAATATTATATATGGGACATATGTACACATATGCATACCTATATGTGGGGTACATTCAGACATCAGCGCCACAATCTCACAACACCTTCCTCACAGTTGCACTGTTCTGCCTTGCTACAACACAGACAGGTGCCACATATAGAAACAGCCTGAAATTAGGAGGGTATATGTAGGGGCCAATTGCAGGTAACCGTATTACACACCTATGGCATTCAGGCATGCTACACTACAGATTCTCCTGAGTATCCTACCAGTGGTGGGGTCAGAGTAGCTCTACATGTCAATCATAATGGCATTACTTTCACCACCAGATATTGGACATGTAATATACATACTTCCCATTACACAACACACACTATGATGGCTTACATCTTGTCTGTCAGTTCTGACATGCACAGTTAATGGCTATTATGGCCCTTTCTTCGTACACGCAAGTGTTTTCTTCTCTTCGTGTGTTCTGCACCAAGTGTTTTTTTCTTTCTTCTGTGTTCTGCAGTTAGTGACTTTCACCACTACACACAGAAACAGACACTATTGTCCATAGCAGTTGTTCAGTTGAACATCATCACAACAACAACACCTGTTGGCACATATAAATCATTCCACATCATCTATTCCATTATGATGCACCAGGTACTACATTATATTACATGTATATATATACATAACATACCTGTTGTGGGAATGATGTCTTCTTGAGCTTAAGTTCTTTGTCATTTTTTTTCTATCTCTCTCTCTCTCTCTCTGTCTCTCTCTCTCCAGTAAATGGATTGAGCTACTTTGAATAGATTGCGGCCTCGCTTTAGTAGGTGCTACACATGATCAGGTGATGGCCTCTGCACCAATTGTTGTCCTTCACTTGCTAACTGCTTGCAGCTTGCTGTGTAGTACTTCCAGTTACCACTGTTATGGCGACCACCTACTATAAATCCCCACATTATGTGGGCATAGCCCCTTTACCGTTCTTGTGTGATGGACATCCTTTCTGTGTGTGGGCATCAGTGTTACAGACAGAGAGTAGCAATACCTCTTACAGGAAAACCAGCACACTCAGGCCAGCTACATTTTTGTAGGAGGTTCCAGAACTGCAGACAGAGTGTGAGTAGAGTTGTGTTATGCTTTGTATAGTACTGCAGTGTTAAGCAGGGTTCATGTGTGTACATACTAGTTTACCCTTGGGATGCAGTCTGTCTCGCATAGCTCTCCAACACAATGGGCCTCATCCTCCTCGAGTGGCCAGAGGTATTGCCTATCATGTTTGTTTTGTCCACCACACAGGTGCTGTGTCAGATATTTACCAAGTGGGCAGTGTGTGTGTTGAGTGCTTCCTCAGTACATGGCTACATCCATTTATGTCTTCTAACCCCTCAATTCCCTGACTAAGGGTATATGTTGCAAAGACTATCCTGTAACACCAGCTTAACTTGCTTAGTGTATGTGCAACAGTTGTCCACATATGGGCCTGTGTTCCAGACTCTATCCTCCATCTACATTCCAAGTTTTACATATGACATGGTGTCAGGGGTTGTTCTGTGGTAGGCTGTGAGTATATCACGCTTGCTATTGCTGCTACCATCAGTCCACTGCTGTTGTATCCCCTTACACATACTTTGGGGCTTGAGGCCATATATGTGTGGGTTTCTAATTTTACACAATACATGTGTGCCCTTATGCAATCCAGAGGCAAGTGTATGTAACAGGGTATATTAACCTGTATTAATGAGTCTAGAGGGATGCACCCATAAATACCCTAGGCTGTTACTAAAATGTTAGGGGTATCAGGGGTATGCTGCCTTAAGGTATCTGGATGTACAGTACCATACACTGCACCTATATTTGCACTCCGCTTTACATACATTGGGTTAATGCAGGCCTACTGCCTCCTGCCGCCACAGGTGACTGTTCTGTTTGTCAGTGTGCTTGTGATGGCATCAGTTATGCCTTGTTATGTAACAGTGACATCCCATTTGGTCAACTGACGTCATTACCACCTAATGATTTTGTACAGAGTGTAGATAGAGGCTGCTGGACTATACACCTGCATTACTTACTGTTGATAGTTTGTTATCCTGTGGCCCAGTCTGTCTTTACTATTAACTTACAATTTTTTAGAACTTATCCTGGACAGCAAATAGTTGTGAACCTTTCAGACTACTGTGATTAAATATAACTGTTTCACAGGTGCATTACTCTGTTTATATGGATGCCAGTGTCTGAACAGCTATAGTACATGGCATATACAACTGTAATAGTACACAAATAAAAGTTATACATGTCTGAAAACCTGTGTGTGGTGCTTTATCCTATGACCTCTCTGTAAGGCTTAAGCAAGTTGCAGGTAACGATTGCCATTTGTATGGGTGGCCCATACAGAGTCCAGTTGTTAAAGGTGTTGACTGCCAGGCGCCACAGGTGGCTGTTCCATAATGTGTGCATCTTCTACATATGTATCTTACTGTACATATCTCTGCATGTTTCTGTGTAGTCACATGTATATCTATATATAGCCATATATATCTGTATATCTGTATCTGCATATATGTGTCTGTGTATATGTACCCTGGGGATGTTGATAGCTGCCATGTTTTACATTTCCTATGGGAGCCACACTGTACTGCATGCTATGATACTAATACCGGCCTGACATCATAAAGGTGGGTTGCAGTACTGTTTGCATGTTGTGCACATGTCATGTCAGGTCCTGCTTACGCGATCTGTAACACTTTAGTGTATTGCAGGGCTGACGTGTTTTAACTCCCCCATGGCGAAGTATGCCTATTCATACATGATGTATATTATTTTGGAGTATCCCAACCCCATTAACGGTGCATGTGGACATATATATATATATATATATATATATATATATATATATATATTATATATATATATTTATTTATTATTATTATCATTTTACATTTGTTTAGGGATAGTCCGACTGGATACATGTCCATTTTCAGTGGAGGCCCAGGGAGAAAAGCTCCACATAGACAAACTTACATAGACACACACAGAAGTTAGCAAACAATTATAAAAACAAAGTGATTATATACAATGGGTAGAGTAGTGTTCCCACGGTATTGGGGACTCACAATTCTCATGGACAGACAATTAAAAAAGTAAGAGAGACATCAGATTGGAAGCAGAGCTTGGTGATGTAGTTACAAGTTATGACAATTGCAGAATATAACTTTTAGCTTATAACTTAATCAGGGTTGGTACATGGGCATAGCCAATTCACTTTGAGATACTGTTTGGAGGTTTTTTGAAGAGACTTTTGGGAGGATTGTAAGTTATATAGTTTGGCAACAAATTCGGAGGTTTTGCCAATGAAGTTAAGCAAACAGGGATTCACCAACAGAGGATTATTAGCTTCTGGGTCTGAACCAGTAGTTTTATCGGCTTGACCATAATGGTCCTTAGGTTGCTATATGGCTTAATAATATTTTTAAGTGAGGGCATCCTCAGGGTGGTACAAATTCTTTGTGCGCTATTAAGAGTTGATTGAATTGAATTAAGCTGGGCAGTTCTAGCCACTCTATTTGTTTAAGGTTCTGGCAGTGGTGGGTTCTATAGATGGAGCCAGTGGTGAATCTGGCAATATGATTGTAGCTATGGGACAGCTTACCATGTTCAGATTTGTTGAGGTTTGAGAGTACAGGCGAGACATATACAAGAGTAGAGAGTAGGTGTGATCAGGTGATTGCAGTCCTAGCCAGTGGTGTTAAAAATGTCTTGTTTCTATACAGTGATCCAAGCTTCTTACTGATGGCCTGTATGGTTCTGTTGACCTGTAGGTCAAAATTGAGATTATTGTCTATGATAACCCCTAGCAGTTTGGTGTGATTATCTGGGGAAATAGTGGTACCATTGTTAGATGTGACAGAGAATGAAAGTGTGGTGGATCTACTAGTGGGAGAGAAGAGTAGAAGTTTAGTTTTATTGGGGTTCAGAAGTAGGCGTTGGTTGGTGAGCCAGTTCTCGATAGTGTTAAATGTATTTTGGGTTAAGATTTGCAAGTCGGATGGGGAGGTGGCTGAGCAGATGAGAGCAGAATCATCTGCGTATTGAATGCAGGTGGCTTTAGGGATAGCAGTGTGGAGGTTGTTGATGAAAATAGAGAAGAACAATGGACCTAGTGGCGGACCCTTGCCAGGGACACCCAAGTGTGAGAGGTAACTGGCTGGAGAGTTTGACTGTTGAGTGGTACCGCCTGCTGTCTACCAGTCAGGTAGTGACTGGAAACCACTGGATAGCAGGCTTGTTGAGGGAAATAGATTTTAGTGAAAGAATGAGAAGTTCATGGTTGACCATGTCAAAGGCTTTTGATAGGTCAAGAAAGAGGGCAGAGGTTAGCCTATTGTCATTCCTGTTTTGGTTTATAGGTTAGTACTAGGCTAACTGCCCTTGAGAGCCATTTTAAGCCTAGCTAATTATCTCTTGTGAGACTCAAACCTTGCACCTTGTGTTTGTAAGGCAAAACACCTGTTTACCATTAGGCCACCCCTCCAACCCAATGGCAGTAGTAAAGGAAAGGAGGGCTGAGGTGGTGCTGTGGTATGGCCTGAAACCATGCTGGGAGTCAGATAGTAAGTTATTCTGTGAAAGGTATTGCATTAGTTGCTTGTGTACACATTTCTCCATTATTTTGGCTAGTGGGGAAAGAATGGCAATGGGTCTATAATTGTATATGTCTGAGGAGTTACCACCTTTATGGACTGGGATGACGTGAGATATTTTCCAGAGGGAGGGGATAGCATTTTCGGATAAGGTTCTGTTGATAAGGTTTGATATGGGATATGCAATGGCATCTGCAGCTATGTGTAGGTACTCTGCAGGGAGGAGGTCAGCAGCGAGGGTGGTAGGTTTTAGTTTTTGAGAAGTGTTTTGATAAAACTAGTGGATATTGGTTTGGAAAGCAAAATTCTGGGTGATTATTAGGTGGGTGGGCATGTGGTTTACGTTGGGAGGGGGTTAGTTGGATTTGCTAGGGATTGGATTGTTTCAGTGAAAAAGTTATACAGGTGCAAGTAGCTATTGTCTTTGGGGAATCTATGGGTGTAGTTAGCCGGGGTTGGGGTGGTGGAGTGACCTGGACAAAGTAGTTGATTTAAGCCTGCCCAGAACTTTTTGATGGTTGTTGTGGTGTTTTTGTAGGAGATTTTGGTAGAAGCTTTTTTTATCCCAGTAAAATAGATTTTTTGTATCATTCCCTGGAGTTGATGATATTTTAGATGAATCAAGTGGGGCTTTGGTTTGTTCTCCAGCTGTTGAGGCTCTGTTTCTAGTTTTGATTTTTTGCTTTAGTATCTTTGTGAGCCATGGTGCTGTATTTGATCTAGTTTTTTATTGTAATGTGCTGGAGCAAGGGAATCATATAGCTACTTTGGAATTTAGTGTTAAAGTGATCTGTGGCCTCCTCTAATGTTAGATTTTTTTGTTTTGACCAGTCAACTGCTTTTAATTCATTTTGGATATATAGCAGCATCAAAAAGTTTTTCCTGTTTCTAAATGCGTTTGGTAAATTTGGGCTGGTGAGGGTTTCCTGCCTTATGTTTTATGATATAGGTTAGACAATGGTCGCTGAGGTCATCAGGGGAGAGAGTACCAGCTGTGTACAGTTGGGGTTGGTTGTTAACTAGGGATGGGAATCTAACTCCAGGAAAGAAACCCATGCAAACTGAAAAAATAAAGGTAAAATAAAGGGGCCAGAATTAGTGCAAAGGTTACAAAAAATCACAGTGGAGAGCATGCAAGGGAATAGAGCTGGAGAGTAAAATTAATTTTATTGCATAAGCATTGGTAATTAAAAATTGATTATAGTGCATACAGTATCCCAGCTCTTGTAGGAAACCACAGACTAAGAGCAGTAACATACAGCCTCTAAGTCCAAAAGTGATAACAGCTGTATACTTCCAGTGAATACACACAGGATATAATGCAATAAAGCATAGTATGGCTAGTTTTAGGGCCCAATAATCTCTACAGCTATGTTATTCAGTATGAACTAACAGTAACATGAACCGTCAGGTTCACTTAGCTTTCTATAAAAAGCAATTATAAAGTCCAGCCTGCAAGTCTTCTAAGTACAGTAGCATGCCATAGGAATGCTTTACAAATGTAATCAGAACATGAATGACCTCTGCAAAACAAAGTTAGCAGGATGCCTGTCAGATATTCCAACAATTCAAAGCCTCGAATCTTCAGCAAAACAAGATAAGATAAAAAACAAGCAGTTTGTAAGTTAGAACATTAGCTAGTTCTCCAAAACATATAAAGAGTTCTGAACAGCAGTTACAGCTTAGCACCATCAAATACCTCAGTAGTTAACAGTAATATGCGATAAATCGGCAGCTAACAGTAATAAGGACAGTAATGCAAAAGTAACTTACTTGCTGTGCAGACACAACGAACAGAGGGTGGGAAATTGCTGGGATGGAAATGAATGTTGGTTAGGTAATAGAGTTTGATTAAGATGGCACCTAGGAGGGCTGACTAATGAATAATCAGGAGGTGGGGGCAGGGAGTGGCAGATAGGGAGGTGGAGAAGAGAGCAGTCAGGACAGGATTAACCAGGAACCTGGATCCCACTCCCACAGGAGAAGAGGCTCGAAACTGTCAAGGTATGAGTGAGGACTGACTCTGAGAGTTACATTAGACACCTGGTTTTGGTTTGTATGATTGTATGTAACCAATGTTTTTTGTATACTTTAATTTGTTTTATTCTTTTTAATTTTACACCAATTTTCAGGCTAATTTTAATTGGATCCTAGGGGTAAACTAGCAAATTGTAGTCGATGAAGGGTAAGATTAACTGCAAATTAAAGTAAATATGGACTGAAACACTGTGTGAGTGTAAGGCTGATTAAAAAGTAAGCTAGTGATCTAGTGGCAGAGTGGCTAGATGCCTTACTGTTGTTGTGCACACCATTAAGCCTCAACAGTTACCAATTAACCTAAAAAAA
>NW_025053825.1:0-8422 GCF_019279795.1 Protopterus annectens | reverse complement strand
TGGGGTGGGCCCTGAAAACCCCCCCAAGGCATACCCAAAGGTTTCCCCAAAAAAAACCCTTGGGGTTTGAAAAAAAAATAAAATTGAAACCCCGGGGTGCCACCCTTCCTTCCCCCATTCTTTTTTAAACAACTTTTTTTGGGGGGCCAGGTCCCAAGGTTTTTTAAAAAAACCATTGTTTGCCGGGATGGCACAGGGTGACCACATAGATGTGTAGTAATAGTATCATTTTTTAACAGTACTGTGTGCTGACTTAATTGTGGGTTTTCACAGCATGCCTGATGCAGTTTTTGTGTGATTGTCATGTCCTGTTGTCACACCCGGGTAAGTACCATAGTGTATCATCTGCACATGTTGGCATACTGGTGGTAATGATGTCAACAGAAGGCTACAAAAAGTAGCACAGGGATGGGTAATGAATGTAGTAATACACAATGATGGACATGTAAATTGCCCCCCCAGACTCTGCAATGCAGATGTTTGAGGATGTTGATATGTGTGCAGAACTACAAACTGGTACAGGACACACAGGAGCACACTAGCATGCAAAAATCTCATACCATGCTAGACAGCCCCAACACAAAATAACCACAGGAGGGGGGTCCCCATATATGTCAGGGATACTGTGGTGGCAGGCCAGGGAGCATACATCCTACTAAGTATGGAACCACTGAGAGAGGGCTCTGTCTGTTATTTGACATTTTATTACTGCAGGTAGGGGCACAGGGGTTTTTATCCAGTTATTGTACATCCTGACAGTACATGCATGTTTTTGTGTGCACAGACGGGACCCTAGCCATCTGACCAGTGTATTTCCATGTACATGTGCATGCCTGCATATTTGCAGTGTTACCTTTTGGGAAATGGTAAAACTTGTTTGTTGTACAATGGACTACATGGAGCCCTGTTCACTGTATCTTTGTTTGCATGCATGTTTGCTTGCAATTACCCTGAATACCCACACCTGCAATGCATAGTTTGAGCTTCTGTGGACTCCTAGTGCCATCTGCATACCTACTTTTGTATGGCCATGTCCCACTTGACAGGTTGCCACTGTTTGACCTGTTCACATGTACATTGCCTGTGACACAGTGCATATGACCCCCTGGCATGTGTCCACGGAGCAGTCATATATTTCTGCAAGTCACAGGCACTACACCTTCACACATTCATCTTCTGTTGAACTACCTGCTTTTTAACAGCCTGCACCTGTCACCCTGGCCTATCAAAATTTTGGGAAAGGCTCTTTACCCCCTAGTGCCTATGTTGGCAGGGGTCAAATGACAAACCCACCTTCATAGGTATCACAAAGGGGTAAGACAAAGAGCAATGCTACCCAACACCCGATGTCTAAACCTCCAGATGCATGCAGCCAAAACACTCCTTGGCATGGGAAACATCGATATCTGTGCAGTAACAGATGCCTGGTTCAGGGCTACTGAGAGCAACCCAGCACTATGAAAGTTGATTTCTGTGCTACAGTCACCAAGGCCATTCCCGGGGGAAGGTGGTTCACACAGCCTACCTGGACCTTGAAAACGCAAAATACCCCACTTGGGCATTCAAAGCTCACCAGTTAAAATAAGCCCCTATGTCACTAGATGGATTGCACAGTGGCTCAAAAACAGAACCCACATGGTTAGCATTGCGGGAGCCATGCCAGACCCCATAACATTGGGGGTGCCCCCGGGCTCAGTCCTGCCCCTCTTGTTTGGTATATATTTTTTGGGAGGTACAGGCCAAAGGATGAACTGTGGTGTTCAAATATGCAGATGACTGCAAACACACCATAATCGACTCCCCCGCTGACACAAGCATCTTCCAAAGGGGGATCATAGCAGCAGACAACTGTAACCGGGTTTCTGAACAGTGTTAGAAGGGGAATGTGCATCCTGTAGTCTGTTCACCTGTTGCCAAAAAGGGGCATTTCCTCACACACACTAACCCCCTCAGCCAAAAAAACACACTTGCCATTGCAGGATTCAAACCCCTACCCTATGTTATGACACTTGAGACACCTTTGCAACCCCTTTGCATTACTGGGAGGTTTTTTTCCCGCTGTACTTATGGGGGGCTGACATCATCGTGTTTAGAAAGGGAAAGGCATCCTGTAGTCTTTCACCTAGTTGCCAAAGGGACATTTCCCCCACACACTAACCCCCTCAGACAAAACACACACTTGCCATTCACAGGATTCAAACCCCTACCTAACTATGTTAGGACACTTGAGACAGACGATTAGCAGAGCCCCTATTCCATTACTGGGAGGTTTTTTTTTTCCTGCTGTACTTATAGGGTGCTGACATCATCGGTGTTTAGAAAAATGTGCATCCTGTAGGGCTTTTCCTATTTTCCAAAAGGGGCATTTCCCCACAGAAAACACACACCAACCCCACTCACACACACACACAGCATTGCAGGATTTAAACCCCTACCTAACTTTTTTGACACTTGAGACGGGCATTAGCCTATTCAGATTACTGGGAAATTTCTTTCTCCTGTGTACTTATAGGGTGCTGACATCATCTGTGTTTGAAAGGGGGAAAGTGCATCCTGTGGGAGGCAGACACCAACACACTTGGCTAACTGTCATTCCCCCAAACAGCCTAGTGTTGACCTCTACACCATTTTGTTTTTGTCAAATGCACATTATTTGTTGCTGATAGACTGTTTGCAATCTTTTTGCCAACATTCCCTGTTTGTATGAACAACTTTGCATCTGTGGAAATGTTTTATGGGGGGAGGGATTTCCCTAATCTTAATTTTTTTTCCCTTCCTTTTTTAAGTCAATTTTAAACTGGTTGTTTTCAGGCAAAAAACCCCTTTTGGGGGCCCCCCCCCTTTTTTTTTTTTTTTTTTTTAAAAAAAAAGGGGGGGTTTGGTCCTAAAATACCAATATTTTCCAATGTCAATTTCCAAGTTGGACAGGTTACCCTTCCCATCAGGCCCCAAATGGGGGCCCCCAGTGGGGAACCCCTTTTTGGCCCAAAACCCCCCCTTTTGGTTGTGTTGTGTGTCATGTTGTGTAGTTACTGTACAACTGCTTTGTGTGTGAACACAACAGGATTATACTGTGCCTGCAGTGTTTGCATGGGATACTTTGCATACAGTTGTCAACATCCTTTCACACTGACCTAACACTGTAGTACTGTATAGTGTACTGGTAGTACTTTGACTGTGGTGGACAGTACCTGGGCTTTACTGCTATCACTGCTTTACATTTCGATAGTGGGCACAACAGCCTGGTTGGGGCCAGTTGTGTACATCTGACCATGTTGCATTCTGTTCAGATATGAACTACTTAAACCAGGCTTGTCCAACATTGGTAGTGTATTCCACAACATAGGTGTACATTGCAAACACTAGCGATGTGCCCTAGTCCATGTCTAATGCTAGTTGGAGAGTGTGTTTGTCCTTCAACACACATTGTAAGGGGGTTTGCCATGACATATGTCATGGTTAGTATACTGTGCCTCTGTCTACCTGTGACATGACAGTGATACCCAGGATAAACCTACCATCTCCCTCCACCATCAAGATTCCTATTGAGGAAGATTGATAAGTGACTCTATGGGTAGCCTGTCTGGGGTTCACTCATGGGTGGGGTGGCTTCTGTGTTATGGATCACAGTACAGCTTGTCCTATGTAAGTCAGTGCTGGGGTTCAGGTCTTCATGTGCATAGCTCACTGCCATTCAGATTGTACAAGGGGCAGCATGTTTATTGATGCCAGCAACACAGGCAACACATGGCATCTGTGGGCTGTTTGATACCCTGATGAGGTACTGTTGGGGACTTTACAGTTGATGGAGGTGTCTGCTGAGGTACATCCCACAGGGGCTATTGTAGTCAAATTTTACCACTGATGAAAGGGTGACTGCAGAGCCACAATGACCTCCCTTATTAGATCTGACACCTTCATGATTAGGTGGGTATATGGTATGTTTCTGTAAACACTACAGCACATGTTTGTCCAATGCAGGATATCTATCCCCCTTGTGTCCCCAGGTCTCTCATTACATGTTAACTACATAATGGGTTAACACCTATGTGGTAATTGGTGGGCACTTACTGTATATCCAGGGGGGTTGACTATACTCCATTCTGCGTTTAGCTAGCTCACCTGGCTATGGCACCAGTCGTCTGTATCTATGGGGCCCCTTTTTGTGGGATGCTTGTGTCAGCTGGTGGATCATATGTGGTGGGGTTTTAGTCCTCTGTTTGGACACAGTCCTTCCATGTTGGCCTGTACCTATGCGACATATATACCAGACGCGGGTGATCCCAGGCCCAAGCCTTGTGGGATGCCAGTTATATCTGGTTTGTCGTCTGACATGGCTGAAGCATGTCTGACCATGTCTGTTCTGTCCTTGGTCTGGTTTGAAACCCCCTCTACTGACATGGGGTTTATTTTTAAAGCTGGTGACCCTTATCTAAAATGAACATGTAGGGTATTGTATAGAAGCCTTTGCAAGGTCCAGATACACTGTGTGGAAAATTGCCCTCATCAATGACCTTAATGACTGTTTCAATTGAGTCAAACAGGGTTAGGGGCAGGATCTGCACTTGAAAAGGGCCACACGGGGTTTGGGCCCGGGTGTCAGTAGGTCCCCAAACCCTTTATGTCTGTGGTACATGCTGATCCTTTCCATAGCTGTGCAACCGGGCTTCTCAGGATTCTGGGGTAGTAGTTCAGTATCCATTCAGGCAACACCTTTGTTGAGAAGGACCACTGTTGTTGTACACTGCTCTTTGGATACATATTCTGTGGTAAGGCTGACATTGAGCAGTAGTGTGGTTTGGCATTCCATTCATCTTGGATTCCATGTTGCACTAAGCCCAGGACACCATCTCATACCATTGCTGCTGTGTGTTTTGTTTTGGGAGATTTTGGGCTGTTACCTCAGCATCTGCAATGTCAGGGGCCAGCAGTCTGCTGGGATAGATATTCTGCATTTGGGGGTTTTTGCACTGCACCTGTCAGGATGTATGTTGGCAATATGTGTGTGTGTTTGTGGTATTTGTGTGATTCAGGCCATATCTGTGAATTCACAACATGGTTCCTACCATCAGTTGTGAAAGCCTTGGGATTACCCTTTGTGTCCTGTACAATTTGTATTTTCATAGGTTCATAGGTTCATACTAGGCTATCCACCCTGGGCATTTGTTAGCCTAGCCAGAGTGTGTGTGGTTTTTGAGACCCCTTGCTATGGGGAATATTATGGCCATTTATGATTTGCCTTCCTGGGCCTCTGTCTCCACATCACACAGTGAAGCCCCCCACTGTAACTCTAGAATCATACATCCACTTGGCAAGATTCCTGTTGAAATTTCAGTGAGGGGCTCTGCCTAACATGGAGTGGGATTCTGGTCCAGGGTGTGGGGAGCCTCTGGATTATGTATCTGTCCCACCGGCACATCCTATTTCATTATTTTTTGAGGTTGACATCTCTCACCCCAAAGCCCCAATGGATTTGTGTTTTCTGGGGTGGAGCATGTCCATTACTCCTGTGTTGGGCAGGGCCCTTTCCTACAACAGGCATGCAATGCCTCTGGGGCAGTTGTGACGGGATTCAGCTGGGGTGTCTACAGCCAGGCAGCATATGACATATATTTGGACCCTTTATCCTCTTGGTGAGGTACCTTTGAGGTCTTTCTAACTGCTGCAGGTGTCAGGTAAGGTAATCCCATATGAGGCATTGTACTGGATTATGGGTGTGATTGGGGAAAGTATGGGGGCAAAATGACCTCTGTTCCCGTAGATGTAAATCCTTTCCTGATCCCGGTGTCAAATGTAGACAGTCTTCCTAGCCACATTGGCAATGTGGGTGTCACATAACAGGTTACTTTTCCACTTGTGTCCCTAGGTCCCTGGTTACTCCTTCCATACATAATGGTTTACCACCTATGTGGAAATTTGTGGTACCTTGTTTGGTATTTGGTGGGGCATTCATACTGTCCAGTGTCTTCAGGGGGGTTGGGGGTTTTGTGTGAGAGTGGGTCTGTAGCATGCTACAGACTGACAGCAGTCTTGCCTACAGTTAGTTGCACATGGGTGAACCCCAAATGCCTTGTGCATTGTCAGTTACCTGGACGTATGGGTGTCTGTGCTGTATGGATACTCACCTCCTTTTATGTTTTGTTCCAGGTTTTGGGGCCATGACACAGGGTACGTGGTATAACCTGGTAGTGCTGGTGTGCTGTCAGGGGGCCTTGCAGCAGGTTTCTGTCACTGCACAGACATCGATGTTCTCCATTCTGGGGGTGGCCTTGGGAGCATGCATATTGGGGTTTACACATCTGGCATTGGTCAGCATTTCCCCTTTTGTTTCTTTCCCCCTTATGTTTTCTCGGGTGGTGGGTCAGTCTTTTCAGCCTTGCCTACAAAAGGCTTATGGAGGTGGCAAAGGCCTTATCCAATATTCAGACGCCCAGGGGTAACAGGTGCAAGGGCCCTCCCAAGGGCAGCTGCATGGCTTGTCAAGCATGACATCCCCAGGAGACAGACATTGGGTCCCCTTGGAATGACACCAGTAAGTGTGCCACTTGCTATGACTGATCATTCCGTGTTTGTACTTTGGCATTATTCTTGGTAAGGGTAGGTTTCTGCAAAAGGTGAGTGTCATACCGGGCCCGGACTACATAATCGGGGAAACTCATCTTGTCTCTTTTCATGTAGTCTAGGGAGGGACATCTCAGGTCATTCACACCAGCATGGACTATGACTGCATCATATTTCTATTTTCTTTGGAGTGACCTCATATTTCTGTTATGTGGCATATTGTGGCAGCCTACAGGCAGCTTACTGTACCCTTTCCTTGTTCAGTCTTTCGGACAGCAGTGTGTCTGACGATCGAGTCAGCTATTACCACTGTACCGGGCGTGTTGTTCCTCCTTCTGGCCTGTGACTGTTTGGCACACCAGCTTTGTGTCTATGTGTTGCATGTGCTATGTTTGGAGGTTTTTTCATTGGGTGTCTGCTTTAGGGCCTCTGTTGGTGTGCTGTGTTTGTAAATTTTGCCTCCGGAATGTTTTCTGTGTTTATGTGTTTGGTTTGCAGTTGTGATAGGTCTATGTGGGATGTGTTTGTGGGTGTGTGGTTACCTTCTCCTCCCGACTTGTTTTGGGGTACTGAGTTGGGGAGCTCGCCTCCGGGTTTTGGGTGGGTGGTTGCATCTCTCACAAAATTTGTATTTCTTGGGTGGAGTTGGGGGGTTTTCTGTGTACTTGGGGCAGGTGTAACATTGCCTCAGGATTCACAGATTCCAAATTGTTGTGGCTGGCCTTAGTGGATTGATGTGTGGACAGATTATATTGCCATACTACTGATCAGTAAATTTCTTCTTTGTATATCTTTGCTCTTTCATGTAGTACCTTCCTCATTCTCTTGCATGGTTTTTGGGTTTTGGCTGGTGTCCACCATGCCAGATTTAGGCATTTTGTCTTGTTTTAATTTTGGACTCCGTAATCCAAGCATTCCTGGCAGTGTTCATGGAATGGCTGTATTACAGGTTCTGAGGTGTGGCCCATATTTTGCACCTGCACGGGGCCTTTAATGGATTCCACATCAGTTTGGAGGAGTGCAAAAATTGCTTAACACATGTTTTCCACTGTGGTTTTCTGGCCAGGGACAGTGGTCAGGATTTGTATATCCAGTGTGATTACTTATGGTCTGGTTTTACCAGTGAGCAATACACTTCTCATCTTGCCCTCCAGTACCCATGTTGCTGATTATCACATCCAGTATGCTTGCCCCCCTTGTGGGGTGGTAGTTGTTCCTGGGCCTTTTGGTTTTGGATTCATGAACTTTTGTCCTACACTGTTGGAGCTGGTATAATGCTCCCAGTCTATTTTCTGGGTATTTTCAGTCACCCAATATAATGTGGTTTGGAGGACTTGATATATTCATGTATTCCAGCATGGGCCGGTGCAGTTCCTGGTGTTGGGCCCGTAGTCTGTAGCAGGCTATAAACTGGGGGCAGTTTTAGCCACTGTTACTTGACCCTGGCTAGTCCATGCTGCTTTTTTGTGGTACCAACATGGGGGTGTGGTTATCCTTGACAATTCTTGCTAGTCACCCTCCTTTTGTAGCTTGTTCCAAGTTTTGAGGTGTACAGCACAGTATGAGGTGTAACCTGGTAGTGTTAGGGTGCTGTTGTGAGCCTTGCCTCAGTTTCTGTTACAGCACAGTTTTCAACATTCTCCATACTGGGTGGGTTTTGACTGCATGCATCTTGCTGTTTGAAAACTTATTTTTTCCCTTTATTTTTCCTTTATTCCCTTTAAATTTCCCCTTTCCCGAATAACCTAATGGGAAGATTAGGTTTGGTTGGGGTTTTTTAAGCCCCTTTTACCTATTTTTAGGGGGCAAACCCCCTTGGTTTTGGGTTTTTTTTAACCCCCCAACCCCCGCCCCCCTTTTT
>NW_025053824.1:0-9581 GCF_019279795.1 Protopterus annectens | reverse complement strand
GCTCACACAAAGTTGAAACTCATGACATTCATTGAAACAGCATTGAAACCCACAGTGTATCATACAATAGGATCCACAATGACTACATTTATTGATGTATCTATCTATATAGCTGCCTACTTAACATTATATATATTTGTTGACTAGGGTAGCCCTACTGAGTTGAAACCCACTTTCAGAGTAGGCCTTGGTTGAATATCTCCAAGTAAGTCAATAGATGTCAGACATCTGCTGTAAGAGTACAAAGCATTGTAACAAACCACATGTAGTAGAATACACAAATATACATGCATAGTAGCAAAACATCATTATTTAGAATCATTCAGATAATATAACACATCCATAACGTCAAGCTGAGTACACTGTAAGTAACAGATTTTATACATTGCATACTTGCTGTCAGCCAGAGAATGAGAAGAGGAATTAGAGTGACTGGAAGGGAATGTGGGAGGAGACAAATAGAGTATATCAGGATAAGGTTTAAATCATACATTAAGATGTAAATGGAAACAAAGAGTTTATTAAGATAAAAGTTTAAGAAATGCAGTTGCATAACCAAGTGGTAGTTAAATAAGCTTTTAGTTTGTCAAGGAAAGCTACTTGATTGTGTTCTTCTCTTTTTTTTCCTCGGGGGGGGGGGGGTGCCTGCTTGGATAATATTTCTGTATTACATTGACAATTGCTGGGCAGTTATTTGGCTTGCATAATATGCTGTGGAAAGTCATCAGTTGATTTAGTGTTAGTGTGCTTTTACTTGAAACAGTTAGTCTTCTGTGCGTCTGTGCAATGGTATGTTTTGCTTGAGACATAAATAACAAGCTTACTGATACTGTTGAAAGCTTGTTCCAGCTTTAGTAGTTGTGTTTTAGGAGTATTGGTCATCTTTAGAAAAGAGTAGGAACAAACTACATAGGAAAAAAATGGGAATTGTGGGAACAATACATAAAGGGGAGGAATGAGGTTTAAAATGAGCTATTTAATGTTTGACTGAAAATGATTGGGTAGGTTGTAAGTGATGTATAATGTTTGCAAATCGAAGTGTGTCAGTGTGGCTTGGTTTCATTTATTTAAATGTATGATTGCTTATGTCATAAGTGATGGTTTAATAAAGATGTTTCTTGTTTAAAAAAAGAGCAGGCATTGGATAGTTTATGTAATGTTGCTTAGGTTATATGATATATAGCAGTACATGTGAAGTATAATATTTGTTAATGTTAATTTATTAATACAGTTTGATTACTTTTGTATAAATGTAAATCTGCCTATGTCACAATTGATAATTCAATAAAGGTGTTTAAAAAAAGTTACAGGGATGGAGTTGTTTTAATATGTAGATTAGTCATATGAAAGTGATGTGCTTACCAGCAAAAGCTTGATGTAAGAGTTTGGACTCCATCTTATGTGATGAATTACATCTCTCACAAATTGTGGTATTAGTAGGAAGTAGCACTGGTAGTCATTAAGCCAGAGCCAGTTGCTGCACTGCCTTAAGACACCTAGTTCAAGTAGCCTAGCTACATAGGGTATGAGTGCAGTCTGCTGTGTCACAATGCAAGAAGTGAACAGTCAAGATTTCACAACATGGGGGCGTGGCCAAGGATGAACACAAGATAGCAGCAGATTTCTTCAGCTCCACCAATTTCATTACACTGACAGGAATTAATTACTTAAAAAATTAATTTTTGAAGTAATTTTCTTTCTAAATATGTTTGTTTTATATAGTTCTTGAACTATATCTAAAAAAGAAAGGAAATCTTAACAATATTCCTGTCAGAAATCACTTTGGAAATTTTCCTGTCAGTTTATCAGTCTGAAATGAGTTCCAGTAAGACAAATTCTCAAGACTCCAGCATCAAGAAAGAACTTCAGTCTCTGATAATTATAATCCAGCAACTTACTGCTAAGATGGATAAAATGGATACTAAAATAGACACCTTCACAGAAAAAAACTACAAAACAAATAGACTTGTTACATATAGACCTGCAACAACAGAAGATCCAGATGACAGGCATAGAAGAAGCTGTGAATGACATGGAAAATAGAATACAAGAAGAGGAAATCAACATTGAGTTTCTGCTGAAACAAAATACACATTTACAAACAAACCTGGATGACCTGGAAACTAGATCTAGGCGCCCAATAACATTAGGATTTTTGGACTGCCAGAAAATATTGAAGGTAACAATATTACTTTTTAACAACATAGCTCCCTAAAACTTTTAGACTTACCAGAAGCATTCTCTTTTGGTATCGAAGAGCACATAGATCTATAGGCTAATACTAACTCTAACAAAAATATCCTAGATCAGTTATAGTTAGATTTCTATCATCTTTGATAAAGAGATGGTTCTTAAATCTGCTTGGGCTAAAGCTCCTGTTAAGATTAATGAGACAACTGTGCTGCTTTGACAATGACTATTCTTCCATGATAATATAGCTAAAAGAAAAGTTTTTCTGCCACTAATAAGGGAGCTTAAAAAGCAGTTTAAAACATACCTTCTGTTTCCCTGCCAAGCTTAAAATCTTCCTTCCTGATGGTCCTAAAATTTTCGATGACTTAGACTCTGCTTTACTGTTTATCAAAAAAAATAAGATTTTGGATAAAATAGAGGAAATGGAATGGGCTAGTCCTTCATTAAAGAGACTGGCAACTGAAACTTCGTGGAAGACTTCAGAGAAGAAGAAGAGACTAAAAAACAAATGATTTGTTCTATGTTTTTTTTCTCTCATCATTTTATTTCATTATTAATCTTTTTAAATATAGTTCCTGCATTTCCAAGAAGCCACAAATATTTTGAAAAAGATTTAATCAAAGTTATTACTCTGTGTGCAAAGAAATGTTTTGTTTCATAACCAGTCAAAATATCTGGAGATTTAATGGCAAGCTATGATTCAACTTGTTTCTCTTTCTGAAAAGGAGAAGTAAGGTCAGTAATTTGATACATTTTTTTCTTTATCTTTTTTTCTTCTCCTTTTCTTCTTTTCTTTTGTTTAAACAATGACATTCTATTTAGATTATGTAGTGGGTAAAGGGTGGGGGAGGGCAGGGAGAGAAGAGTAATGAAAATATGATTAATAGAATAATAACTTATTTATTCCTTGTAAAAAGTTTATATGTTCTTCAAATGCTATTCCTAATTATACTTTCTTGATTATACTGCTTATGCTTGTTTGTAAATAATCTGGCATGCTTTAACTAATAATAATTAGAACTAAATAATAGTAAATAATATGTTTTATTTTTAACTCTATTAATATAAACAGTAAGTAATATTCCCATTGTATATACTTCTTATAGCTTTCTCTCTTACATTTTTATTTCTCTGCCTTACACCTTCTTTTACTTTCTACTCTCTTTTTCTTTCTTTATTACTATATAGAAATGCTTTTGATCATATAGACACAGTAAATAATAATATATTTGCATAAAAATTGAGTTGGGACAAAAAATATTGAGTTTTATTACTTATTAATAATTTTGGGCTTAATTTCACTCTACATAGAGGCTGTAAAATAACCTGTAAAAATACATTGTGAAGGTTTTGTCATGTTTAGATGCATTTACACTGCTAAATGAATGTTTGTCACTAGTTTTTAATAAGTTTCCCGCCAAAATGTTAAGAGAGACAATCTGGGATGTGGGCTGTCTCATGCACAGTGTCCATGAGCTACTTCAAAAGCTTCAACTCTCAGAATTCTCACTGAGAAGCTGAAAGCAGCCAGTCTCAGCACCTTTGATTCCTAGATATCACACTGACACATCACAGATTCAGGAATGACACTACCAGGAAATAGAAATGATCCAAATGCAACTATGTGAAGGAAAATGAACTCTTTAACATCTAAATGTGAGTTATTTTATATAATTACTTAAATATCTATGTTATAATTCATAAAATATGTCAGTTATAATGAGTTTAAATTATACAGTTTCTTGTAGTAAGTAAACATGTCTTATTTTAGAAGGCATAGAAAATGAAACATTTATTCAAGTAAGTTTTGAAAAATCTACTTAACAGCAGCTTAATAACTGTGTTAAAAAAAACGTATGTTCCAAAACACACATATACATTACTATAACTCATTTAATTCATCTGATTGACAAGCACTAAATAATTTTAGAGGCACTCTTCCCATTCTGGAAGAAATTGTCATGTGATATATTTTAAAAGCAGTAGTATAGCATGGCTGTAAAATCTGGTTACTAAAATGTGTTTGCTGTGCATTATTTTGTATAAAGCAGACAGATTTCCATTGTAGGGACAGCAAGTAGGATAGTGTCTCAGTGCAAAGACACAACTCAGTAGAGACTCAGAGATACATATATATGTGTGTGTGTGTGTGTGTGTGTGTGTGTGTGTGTGTGTATGTGTGTGTGTGTGTGTGTGTGTGTGTGTGTGTGTGTGTGTGTGTATGTGTGTGTGTGTGTGTGTGTGTATGTTTGTGTGTGTGTGTGTGTGTGTGTGTATGCATGTGTATATATATATATATATATATATATATATATATATATATATATATGTATATGCATGTGTGTGTGTGTGTGTGTGTGTGTGTGTATGTATATATATATATATATATATATATATATATATGTGTGTGTGTGTGTGTGTGTATATGTGTATATATATATATATATATATATATATATATATGTAATATTAATATTGATGTTGTGTGTGTGTATGTATATATATATATATATATATATATATATATATATATATGTGTGTGTGTGTGTGTGTGTGGTGTGTGTGTGTGTGTGTATGTATATATGTATATAAGTGTTTCTGAGAATCTGCATAACTATGCAGTATGATTTATAACAATTTCTATGAATACAATATTTTATTCTATTGACAATAATGAGTTTGAGTAAAATGCTCATATACAAGCAATTCAAGGTTTTTTTGGAAGCTGTTAATTGCATTTACATGACAGAAAATAGATGCATCTTAATATATGTAATGTCTGAAGATCATATTAGCCAAAGTTTTGATTTAAATGAATGTTAGAACTAATTTTTCTCTCCTTTTGATTTCCTAACATCAAGATTATTTGAATGCTATTTGAATACAAGTGTTTTATATTACATGGATGTATATAGTAGTATGAACAGCTTCTAAAAAAAAAAAAAAAAAAAAAGTTGCCTATTTTAGTTTATATGATGCTGTTTTTACCAAATGTGTAGTCTTGTCTTGCTGTGATAATTGGAATTGAAAACTGTTAACCTCAGTTAAATATAACTAGTATTAAATTGATAAGGTGGTAGCTGAGGTACTGCTGCTTAGGTAGGGGGTTAACTTGAGTGGTAAAATCACTACCTAAGGGAGTTTATAACTCCAGGCTGGATGCACAGGTTTAATCCTTACATTATTTTCACTTGTTCATTGTTATTTGTATATAGTTTTGACATCCACAATATATTTTGTACATTAATTGTCACTACAAACAAAATTTGAATCCTATACAAAAAATCCCATAAGAGATTCAATAAATACAGCTATATTTAAAGGTACACCTAAAGGAGGAGATGTAACATTACTTATCTTGTTATTTGTTATTTTGATCATAAGATTCTTAAGTTTTAAAAATGCCAAATGACATCTTTTAAAAGGAATTTCTTTAAACATTAATGGATTGAATAATCCATGTAAAAGGGCAAGCCTAATAAGATACATTAATTTACATAAGGCCAACTTAGTCTTCCTGCAAGAAACCCATCTCTTGAAAAAAGATATTGATAAATCTAGCCACAAACAAAATATCACAGTATTGGTTAGTTCAGAGCACACTCAGAAAAAAGAGGAGTGGCTATTTTATGGAATAAAAGTATGCCCATTCCTAAAACATTAAGTCTCTTATCAGGATGACAAAAGAATGTTTTTGTATGGTTACAATACAAATTAATGGGAAGACTTACACTTAATTAATGTATATTGGATACCTGGAATTGGTATTAATACAGTGAAACATCATCTTGATACAGATCATATCATTTTCTATAGGAGATATTATTTTAGCTGGTGACTTTAATTGTATACTACATGAAAGTGATACTACCACTATAGGGAAAAGGAAGAATTATATCTAATGCAAAACATTTAAATGATTTTTGCTAATTTTATCATTTGAATGATATTAATAATCAGATAGATTCAAAATCATTACCATACACCTTTTTCTAACAGATACAAAACTTATTCAAAAATAGATAGGGGTCTTTTATTTCTAAATCCAGATGGTAACAGATTTAATTAATTCCAAAATCATTTCATGTCCTATATCTGATCATAATTCAATTGTTTTGAATTCATGATAAAATACTCATAATGTTCAGGATCAAAAGGATACCCAATAGCATACTTAACCTTTTCAACTAAAAGACTATAAAGAATATATACTTTCAGAAGTAAACATTTTCTAGGCATACATAATACTCCTGGAAGTCTCCATTGTTTATGTTTGGGATGCCTGTAAAATCATATCTATATGGACAAAAGTATCAGATGGTATAATAATAAAAAAAGGGAAATCTTGGGATAAGAGGAATTGTTAAATATTCAAAGTAAATTAGACTCTTATAAACATAATAATAAAGAAAATATTATGGACAAGAAAGTTATTGAAGAAATAAACAAACTAAATGAGAAATACAAAGAAATTTTAACTCATACAAAGTTAAAATAACTTTAGAGAAATACAAGGATTTTGTCTTTATTCAATAAGCCCCAAATACTTACATAGACTTAAAAATAAAACAAAAGGTTGAATAAAACAAAAAACCATATCAAAGAAATCTTTTGCTCTAAGGAAAAAGAAGAATGTTTCTAGTATAAATGCAGAAATACTAGATGAATTTAGAAATCACTTTCACAAAATTAACCATAATAACATTAACATGGAACCTAAAGATAAAATAAAGGAGTTTATAACCACAAACATGAATAAAGTGCTTAATAAACAACAAGATTAAACTGTTGGACAAGAGTATTTCATATACAGAAGTTATTACACAAATAAATAAGCTTAAATCAAACAAAGCACCAGGTAATGATGGTATTATACCAGAGATATATAAAAAATCCTTTCTAAAAGTACATATATTCATTAATACATAAGGTTTTTATTTTGGCCCAAACTGAGTTAATAACTCCCCCATCTTGGCTTAATATACATTTATTTCGCCAATTTTAAAACGAATCAAAAGATCCAACTAGATGTTCTTCATATCGCCCATCTCATTACTTAATGTTGTTTTATAAAATGTTTATGAGTATTTTTGCTGATAGATTGAAGACAATCATTCCCGCATTATAGATATAGATCAGACCCAGGCTTCATTGTAAATAGAAATACTTTTGATAATATAAGAAGAACTTTAACATTAATAGATTTTGCAAATAGGTAAAAAAGAAAGATTTAACACTTATTAGTCTTGATATAAGTTCAGCATTTGATTCAGTAAGTTGGGGACTATCTGTTTACCTTAATGAAGTGCACAAACTTCTCAGATGCATTTGTAAATCTAATTGAGCATTTATACAAAGGAATGTTGGCTTATATTAAGGTAGGAACATATGTTTCACAAAAATACCCATTCTTAAAGCGGTACAAAAAAACAAGGATGTCCACTTTCTCCACTATTATTCCACTTTTAGTAATGGAGCCTTGGGCTAATTTGATCAGAAACAGTACTGACATAGAGGGTTTTGAAATAGATGAAAATACAACATCCAAAATTCAACTTTTTGCAGATGATGTTCTAATTACATCAGCAGGATCTAATTCTTCTATGCAGTCTCTATTTGATAAAATGATGAATTTTAAAAGTATTTCTGGTTTAATATTCAATGAAGAAAAAAACTAAAATACTACCTATATATATACACAAAAAAATATTCGGCTATTAATGATTTTACCACTAAATATGTACCCAATTCAGGTCAGATGCAACTTATTTAGGTATAATACTATCTAAAGATATTAAATCTATTATATATAATAATTATAATACCTGTTTTCTTAATATACAAAAATCTTTTAATACCTGGAATAATATGTTTTACTAATGGAGGAGAGACTTACAATTATTAAAATGATAATATTCCCCAAGATTTTATACTTAATACAATCAATAATACTTCCACCTACAAAAATAATTATCAAGAAACTGAATACACTAATGTTAAATTTCCTATGGGCACCTAATAGACCTATAGGATTGCATTAAAAGAAACATACTAATAGCTGTGGTCTCAAGGGGGTATTTCTTTTTCCAGACTTTAATTTATATACCTATCTCTTCTATTGTAAAAGTTATTACTTTATTAATAGATCAGTCATATAGTTCTACTTAAAATGGAAAGATTATTGGGAGCTAATTAGTATGCACTTCATGAAAATCTCCTTAACACATAAAAATATGATTGTAAAATAACTCCATGTTATGGGTTACTAAAGGAATTTTGTACTTCACCTATTACACCTAAAACATATGGTTGGTTACCCATTTAAATATTATTATTAGCTATTATCAGTAACTTTTATATTCATGCACTCCTAAGTATGAGAGATGGAATTTTATTGTATTCCCTATAATGTATACTCAAGGGTATGCTTTTGTCATCTACTTCTGAAGGAACTCATTTAAGCTATAAGATAATGTAGTCTATAAAGTACTGGTATCAAGTTGATATCTGATAATAAGGTTAAAAATCTAGATTTCTTAAAACAAGAATTTGATCTAAGAGGAAACTTGCTGGTTAGGAGGTTCAGACCTTTAGACAACATCTCATTAATAAAAATAGATCTAATGTCTATAACAGTTAAAAGAATCTATTTCCAACACTGGATTGATTACTTGATATTAAATTTACAAACATAAAGTTTTCTTGATAAAGGTAAACTTTCATACATACATAAAATTATCAGACAAGAAAACTTTTACACAGTGTAGATTCATACTGGAGATTATTTCACTTCCCTATTAATGGGGACCCACCAAATCAACAAGATAAACAATATATATTGAATCTGCTTATAGAACTACGTCTTCCATTGTCTGGAGACTTTATACATGGAAATTTTTTATAAGATCTTTTATACACCTTGATGATGATGAATAAAATAAATAATAAAAGATAATTTTATGTAAAAGAGATGTAATGTAGAAATTAATGCTGACTGGGCTCATATGTTTTATGACTGTATAAAATTAAGAAAAGAATACTGGAAGTCAATTAATATGAATTTTTGCGAAACTCTTTTTTACAAGATAATTTCATTATTTCTAAATCTCTTATATTATTCAACACAGTTAAAAAGTTAAAAGGAATTCCCCGATGGTTATTCACTGGTAGGGAAAAAAAAAAATAGAAATTGGATTTAATAACCCCTTTGCAAGAATTTTAAAATTTTAATATATGTATTGGAAATAAAAAAATTGGGAAAAAAAAAAAAAAATTATTTAAAGATGGGTAAATTTAAAAAATTTTAAAAAATTTTAAATTTAATGATGGGTTTTTTTTTAATTAATTGTTGTTGATATTTTTTAAATATTTATTTTTTGTTAAATTTT
>NW_025053823.1:0-5000 GCF_019279795.1 Protopterus annectens | reverse complement strand
GAACCAACTTACTGTGTATCTTTCTATGTGCCTGAAATAATGATGCCAAGACATTCATTTTCCAATTAACAAAAATGAAGTTTACAATTCAGTCTTGTCCATGTTGAGAGACAAAAGCAAGTCAGTTATGATTGGGTATTTGGGAATCATGGTCGTTGTACAGGGGCAGGGAACTTTATTTGTTTCATGGACTACAGCTACAGAAAAAAAAAGATAGTAGCACACGACATATTTAAAAGCTAGAAACTGTTACCTACAGGCAGTGGGCAGAAGGAACTATCCTTGTGATGAATGAACATCTTTGGCACTGCCACTTCCATATAGCATAGCAATTTTAAAGCTGTAAAATGCTTTGAACACTGTCAAATAAGCATAAAGCGAGCTGAAAGATGCTTAACAAAACTTTGTGACACTGTTTTATGGAAATTGTAGTATAATCTAAATCACTGCCTTGTTGGGGAAGTATTTCGACAAACCATGTATTACATGTATATTATTAGTAGAAACTATGACATATCCAGACAGTGTGTGTGTGTGTGTGTGTGTGTGTGTGTGTGTGTGTGTGTGTGTGTGTGTGTGTGTGTGTGTGTGTGTGCATTATTGTGTGTGTAGCCATGCATGTGTCTAAATTACAGATAAGCATTCTTACATTTTTCTGCCCAAGCTGTAGAGCACCAGCTTTACCTTCAGCAAAGGAAAAAGAAAAAGAGATGTGGCTGGAGATTTCATTAAACGTCTAGCTATTCAGTAGTTTTGAGGGGGCCATTCAGGCTGTCTGCCCTGTTTTTCCCCTCATATTCTTCTAGAACAGGCCACATTCGAGCATGAGATAGGCTCTTGGCGCTCCTGATCATACAACTGCAACCGACCATGTCTTTCTATGAATGTAGAAACAAGACCCCTCGAGAACTCCATGTAGTGGGTTTCCTTTGCTCTTTTTGCCTTGTTGTAGTTTGTATGACCCTGACAGTTCACAGTCCTTTAAGCTTGAAAATATTTAAAGACTGGTGGGTCGTGGCATTTAATATCTGCACTCCAATTCTGTGCACACATAAACTGAAGAAAGGCATAATGGAGTGTGTATTTGGATTGATACACAGTAACATACCCCTTTGTCACTTTACATATTTAAATCTAAACCTTTAAAATTAGCCATATCAAATAATGATTTTGTATCAGGTAGGTTAGTAAAGAAATTACAGAAAGCAATGTCATAAAAAGTAATGACAGTTAAAAACTGCAAAATGACAAAATCTAATGCAGACGAAGGGCTATAGTAGCTGG
The DNA here is from genome assembly GCF_019279795.1 of Protopterus annectens. Taxonomy (NCBI): domain Eukaryota; kingdom Metazoa; phylum Chordata; order Ceratodontiformes; family Protopteridae; genus Protopterus; species Protopterus annectens. The sequence goes on along the minus strand of NW_025053823.1, from coordinate 3,716 downwards.
AAAAAGAAAAGACAGCAGATTAGTGAAATTAATTCCAATTAAAATTTAACAAACAGTCAAAAGGGAAGAAAGGTCAGAAAGCAAATCAAATATTATTTTTAAGATTTTTAAGAATTATGCAGATCAGGAGTAGAGAGAAGCAGAAAAAAAGGTAAGCTACTTAACATTTTCTACATATATGGGCATGTGTGTGCATTTTTTTTTTTTTTTTGAGAGCAACAGTAATATAACACATATTTTTTTTGTTAAGTATTCCTCTTGTTAAATGGGTCCCCACTGAAAAATCAAAGAATCACAAGTGTGATTACAGGAACAACAAGAATTTAAGTGCAAACAGAGGGAATATATGCTATTACAGAATAACGGTTCACTGCTATTCAAAAATAACAGCACTGATTGGACAGCCTAACCAGTGTTCCCTTTGTAAATCAAGCATATACCAATAGAAAAAAGCCCAGCCACTGGAGTACCATTCATCAGCCAGACTTTCTACTAGCATATGCTTAGAGACCAGAGCAAAACACAAGAAAAATCTTCCCAAGACCTACTAAAAATCCATAAACCCAAATCTAATACAGGGTGTAACTTATATAGCTACCATCCCTCTATTGCATGGAACAAACTCCCACTTGAAATAAGGACTCTGACTCATTCCAAACAATTTAAACTAGCAGCCAGGGACCAAATTTGTAGACACTGGCCATGCCACTGTACTCACCCTCCCTGATTATTACCTTTATAATACTGCCAAATTTTGTTTATCTTTTTGGCTTTTCCCGGTTATGGGTCGCCACAGCAGAACTTCAGTCTGCTAATGATTGGCAGCAGATTCTTTATGGTGCCGAGTTGCAAGTCCGACACCCAACCTTCAGTGAAGGCACGCTCATTTCCGCATGTCTTTCAAATGCCACTCGACCCCGGGGAGGGCATGCAGACTCCACACAGAAGGCTCTCCAGCCAAGAGTCGAACAGGAGAACCTCTTGCTGTGAGGCAACAACGCTACCGCTGCAGCACTGCGGCTTGTATAATAATAATGCTGCCAAACTAATTTTTTAAAAACTAGTATTAACTAACTTAACATTAATTGATTCGGCCTATGCTTTCTATGTAACCTCCTAATGCTTTTTCTATACTCAGCTCCCTAAAATTCTTATATAACCTTTTAAGTCTCTGCTACTCAACATACAAAACCCTATATTTAGCATACTCTCTCTTTTTAAACAAAAAACATACAACTCATTTTACTTTTTAACATTAACCTTTTGTATATTTGCTGTTCATCTTTCGGCTTTTCCCAGTTAGGGATCGCCACAGTGGAACTCTGGTCTTACAGTGGTGGGATGCTAGCTCGATGCCCAACCTTCAACGAAGGCACCCCCATTCACGCATGTCTTTCGAATGCTACTTGACCGCGGGGAGGACATGCAGACTCCACAGAGAAGGCGCTCCAGCCAAGAATCGAAAGGGAGAACCTCTTGCTGTGAGGTGATAATGCTACCACTGCACTACCGCTGTTTTATCTCTCAATAATATGCATGTATATAGTTTTTTGTATTTTAACTACCAAAACTTTCCTATTGTAATGTTTTATGGATATGTATCGGTCTTGCTGTGTTTTATTTGCATTGTAAAACTTTGGAGCGTTTCTAAACCAGGAACAGATAACCAAAGTAAACCAAACTTCAGTCAGGAACCACCACACAGAGTCTCGCAACAAACAAATTTCTTTTATTGAGAGCTTTCATCGGTATATAACAACTGACTTCTTCAGAATAAATACCATTTACACCAAAATGTTTTTAAAAGCAGCCAAGACAAACCACATGACATATTCTGCCAATCAAAAAAGCCATGTCATTAATAAACCCCAATCAATGCTTAAAATGATCTAAAATACTACTATTAAATAACAATGCACAACCAAAAGGATATACATGTATAATAATAGCAATAAGAACACAACTTTAAATGACTATTAATATTGATGCTGTCATTTAAACCGTGTGGTACTTGAGCGTTTAATTTTATCTACCAATAAAGCTCTTTAAACTCAAGTGTGTCTGCCCAAGGTCCACCACGTATATCTTTTTTTAAGCCCTCCACAATCACAAATTTTAAATTATGAGTGGGAAAATTCATCAGATGCCTATATAATGCATTATTAGTGTTTCTGTTTCTTATATCTCTCATATATTTATAAACTCTCTCTAATTTTTCTATGTGTTTTCCCTATATAAAAACCATGACAATGAGAGCATACAGCAGCATATACAACCCCTGCAGAGTTGCAGGTAAAAAATCCATTCGGTCTAATGGAAATACGGTTAATATTTATTTTCTCAGTACACAATATAAAAAAGAACATTGTGAACACAATCCACACCGCCCTGTACCCACCTTTTTGCTAAAAGGGCATTTTCTATCAACAGATTCTAAAATATTTTTAATCGAAGAACCTCTCTTAAAAACTATCCGTGGTTTACATCCTAGCTTGGTAAACAAGTCCTCTTGGTCACAAAAAAATCTGCCAATTCTTACACAGAATGTTGTAAATACTTTGACTGTCAGTAGAAAAATTTGTGACAAACAACTATAACTATTAGATTGCTTGTTAGTGCAGGTAGAAAGGCCAACATTTTATGTTATTCGTCCCTCAGTATGATTTAAAAGGGGACTAAAATCACCATTCATTCTTTTATCTATCACCTCCCTTTTAATTCTTTCAGTAAACGCCAAAAATACTCCCCTGACTTGAACATTTCTAAAAGGGTATCACATTGTGTAAGAAATTCCCTATCATTAGTCACCATTCATGCAATCCTAACGAACTGGCCTTTCACAATACCCCTTTTTAACATGTTCTGGGTGGCTACTGTAAAAATGCAACAGGCTATTGCAATATGTGGGTTTTCTGTAGATGTTACTCTGATATTGCTTGAGTTTTACGTCTTTTTTAATTTCCACATCTAAATAATTAATAATCACATCACTATAATAGTGTGTGAATTTCAAAAAGGAGGTGGTGTCGTTTATATATGACAAGAAATCCTAAATATCTAGATCTTCCCATTTCCATACAAAAAAGATCGTCCAAATATTGCAAAGAGAGATCCCAACAATCTTTAAAACAACAAATAAATGAATTCCTCACTACTAAGGCAACAGAAAGTAAAATCCATGCACAAAAAGAGCAAACTGTTGCACCACGGCCAAAGATACGTAAACACAAAACCAAGTAAAATCTTATGAGTCTGTTTATTTAATAAAAACAAGCAAAAATGCTTGATAAAAACTTTGTCGTTGACGAAATAAGCAGAAGCAAAAACAATGCTTGGAAAATAGGATTTTTTCAGTCCTTGTCGTTGACAGTATTGGCAATTTTTCTAAGATGATTACTCACAAGTTACTCCATGTGAAAAGGTAAATGATCCCAAGGAGTAATGAAATTACTGTCCTCCAGATAGCAGTGGAAGAGTGTTGTCCAAAACTAGATTCACAAGCAAAGTTCAATCACAAAATGAAGTCTTCACCTTCGTGAGATACCAGGTAGAAATAAAATATGACTCTGCTGTTGGAGCTCATAAACGAATATAGGCATAAAAGTTCCAAAACAATGGACCCCAAACACATGATAAGCGCTTTCGGTTTTCACCTTCTTCAGATCGTAAGGGGTAGAAAGAATACTAGACTTTTAAATCAGCTTACAAGGCCACAT
>NW_025053822.1:0-9666 GCF_019279795.1 Protopterus annectens | reverse complement strand
GCATTAGGGCAATTCAAGTTTCCTTTATTAAATGTTAGGGTTTAGCATGGAGGTTATGCATGTGTGGAGGCACAAATGCACCTCCCAAGAACAGTACCTGTGGAGCTCACAAAGCTTCCATGGGGTATTGGGAGTTAGAGCACATTCTTGCACAGAAGTACGATGCTGTACTAGCATTTTCTGATCACCTCTGGCATTGATCAGTTAAGCCTGGGGAGGCTAAGGTGACTCAAAGACCCGGTAATGAATGAGAGGACCTCATGGCAGCTGATCAGCTGCACGGAAGGTAAAAAGCTGTAGGGAAAATACTGACAGGCAGTAAAGCTGGATTTACTTGGCTCCCACATGCACCACGACATCTAGAAAACATTAGGTATTTATGTGGAAATGCCATCACAAGTTTTTTTTATATGCCATGTAGATTACAGAAAATTTACATAGATCCCCCTGGATAGTGTAAGAAATGTGGAGGAAGGGTTATGTAGCACATGGGTGCTTATCTGTACGTAACTGCAAAGTTATAAATACTTTTATGTCATCTCTGTTAATTGAGGAACTGTGGCCCAGAAAAGATAAGCTTTCCACTCTGACTTTTTTTAGGGATTCCAAAAGAGGCAGAAGAGGAAAACTGGATATAGCATGAGAGGGCTTTGTTAGTGGTGATATTATTATTGCCATAAAGACAGTTAAATAGAGAAGGAAGAAGGAGAATTCTCCAAAACTAGCAGAAGCCTTGCTTGTGGGGAGGGAGAGAGGGGGAGTGAGAAAGAGAGAGAGTGAGAGAGCATCAGTGGTTTGTTAATGAATGCTTCTCTCGGTTACAAATTCAATGATTAGAGATATAAGAAGGAAGATGCAGAAGCCAGCATGTTACTATTCAGAATGTGTTATGAAGTTTTACGAAGGAGAGTTTCCCCACATCGATCACTAACAAAACTACCTATCAGGGTATTGGCTATGGAATAAGAAAATTGAAATTTTGTTGAAAACAGGAGATTTATTTGTAATAAATCAATGGAAATGAAGGTTTGAGTGGGTAAATCTGGTATAGAAGGTCTTTCTGAAGGTAACCAAAAGCCTTTTTTAATTTACAGGGAAACACTGCATACTAAGAGTGCATACCTAAATGGGAAATGTCGAAAGAGGGGAAACGATAAATAATTGTCATTTAAGTACACCTCCCATATTAGGATTTAGTTGTGTACTGCTAACCTGAATGCTGATTATATTCCTGCATTTTTTTTTCTTTATTTTTTTTTTTGTTTCGTGAGGTTCTCTGTTTCCTTTTCTGTTGAACTCTTTGAAATGTTGTTGATATTGTAATAACGTTTGCTTTTAAAAATAGCAGGCCATATAATTTGAGTAAAGGTCCTAGGGTTACCACCTGTCCCATTTTGCGAGGGACAGTCCCTCTTTGGGCAGTTGTGTCCTGCAAAAAATTTGTAAAAATGGCAAATGTCCTGAGATTTTAGAACAAAATTATTTCCTATAGTTTATGTAATAGTTGCATAAAACAGTTATTCTGTATCTGAACCACCTAAATGTTATAAGAAACAGAATAAGCAACTAAAACATTACAAGAATAAGATTTTATCTAGGCAAAAAAAGTGAAGTTCTGTTCTTCGTACTGGCCGGGTGTATGTGTCGGCCTGCAAAAATCTGTCATATGTCCCACTTTGGTCATTTGAAAAGATGGCAACCCTAAAAGGTCCTCATGTGTAAATTTACTATAGAAAGAGGAAACATCTGTGGAAACAATAATTTATAGATAACACAAGTTTTCAGAGCTGGATGATGCATGTCAGAGTTGAGGCTTCAGTATTCATAACTATCTTTACAGACGATGACTGTGTCACTGAGATAATTCAGTAAGGCAGTTCTTCATTGCAAGACTTGTTTAAGTGTGATTCTGAAGTGTGCCCCAGATGTGCAGATCCCAAAACAAGACTTTATTAAAGCAGCTTTTGAAAACATGCATATTCAAATTCAGGTTTATTTAGGTACTTACAAGCTAAGAACCATTACTATAAAAAAGTATAATTATGGCACCAGAGCATAAAACTGCAGTAATAGCTGGAAAAGATCGTAGGCCAGCATGAGTAGGTAAGTATTAAAACTGGCTAGCATAAGGGAACTCTCCCCGACTGTAGAAGAAGGTTCCCAAATTGAGAGGTATTACAGCAAAATGTAACTGACACCCAGAATTACTAAATGTACTCTAGAAACCTTCAGTAACATTTGAACAGAGGAATGGAAATCTCAAACAGGGTTGTGTGACATCAAAAGCTCTTTCAGATAAAGGGAATACATATCGTGCATGGCCAATAACATTGAAAGGAAAACCTGACCAGTGCCACCTCTGCAGAACTAGAGTAATTTGTTGGCATTTAAACCAGTGATTACTGATCAGGCAAGATAAGGGGATAAGTTTAATATTGTTGACTTGTGCTTATGTGAAGTCTGGGTCTGAGTGTCATGTGTAGTGTTAGTGCTGAGGAAAGAGTTTTCATTAAATAATGTGCATGACTGAGGTTAGGGATGGCAGTAGGGCTATGGTTACTGTTATCACACAAGAGTATGGTGGACCTGGGGGGTGGGGTGAAGCAACCTCTAACCATGTCACCTAAATTCAGTACTCTATCAATCCCGGTATTAGATTTATACAATGCAGTGTACTACTGTTGACAAGTGAAGCTTCTAAATATATGAACAATACTCTAAATTATTTGCATATATTATCTATGTCTCTAATGTTACTCTCACAAGCTTGCACATATTCTTTTCATAGATAAATTCTGTACTTTTTGCTGTTAGTACCTAACAAAAAGAAGACAGGTTTCCATACACATGCTGCTTGCAAAATGAACAGCACCCATACACCCATTCAAACAGACACACAGATGCATGCTTGTGCACCCACACACACACACACACACACACACACACACACACACACACACACACACACACACACACACACACACACACTCTCCATACTTCCAATCACTGTGCTCAAACACAATATTACTGATACATATTCACCACATTCATTGAACTACATAGTCCAACACACAAATTTGCATAACACCATGGTGTCTTACTTGCAATGCCATCAATTAAAAGACATCCATACAATTAAGCAGTCACTCATAAAACATTTTGTACACCAGTACTACAAACTTTCAACCACACACCATATCTGCACACTCGCATCCAAAAATAGCCACGATACAAACTCACTGCCACACACATACACACAAATATATCACTATAGTAGAGTAGACCATGGATCTCTATATGTAGTAAGAAACACTTGTTATATAAGAAAGAAGCTAGAGCTAGCATGCATGCACACTCTTGGTAACTGGCTGGGACAATAAAAAATATTACATACCACCAAGAAGAAAACGACTGTAGTGTACTCTACTCTGTTCTTCTTACTTCTTCTTCTTCTAACTTATTCTTCTACTTCTTTCTTCACTTTTCTTCTTTTTCAGCACAGCAAAATAAATATAGGCCGCCCAAAAAATAAAATATAAAAATACTGGTAAATCCTTATCCTTCCCTGATTGACTCATGAATCAGATTAAGTCCACAACAGAAAACTGCTTGATTCTCACTCTTTTCCCAGCACATAAAGCCCGGGAAGAGAGCGACAACCAATCAGCAGCATTTAGCCCAAGCACGTCATGTACATGCCTGCGGACGTCGCAGTCCAAACCCCTTCCAATTCTATGAGGTATGGAAACACATGGACTGCTGGGCATCACACTGATGCCTTCATTAGCTCATCGGGCTGCAACAAAAACAAAAAAAAAAGTATTTATTTAAAACTGCCGCAACCCGAGGCAGTTAAAGTGCACATGCGCGTACTTGCCGAGGCAGGAAGGAATCGCGGAGACAGAGAGAGTAAACAAAAAATATAATACTGAGTATCACACTAAAAAAAAGGTACTTTTTCTTTTTTTTGCTGAGGGGGCTGCAGTCCGGCAGTCCGATGCCATGAGCCGCCCCTGTCTGGTTTGATTTCAGTTACGGCTTGATGCCAATATGCTTCTGCTAGACTAAACAGGGAAGTCGTCTTAGATTTATTCTTCTCATGTTTCAAAACTTTCACTATGTTTGGGTCTTGTGAGGTCAGCAGATATGTATGCAGTCCCACAATTGCAGATCAATACATATAATCAATTTCAAGGAGGCCCATACCTCCTTTGGAACGGGGAATATATAATCACATTCTTGTCCCAAACTGATGTTTTCTTGGTGCTGCAGTTTTCCTGCTTTAAAAATTGTTTTTGCACATTTATCAAGACCAAATGACATTGTTATATCATCAAAAAAAATGTGTAATCTACAATACATTCACCCATCCAGTCCTTATGAACCAGTTATACATTCAGTAAACAAACATCACTGCAATAACCTGATCTAAGGATCTAAACCTTGTCTGTGACATAAGCATAACAGGTTGGAGGAACAAATGTCTTTGACAGATTATTCTTCTCTGGAACAGACTCCCCTTCTTCTGGAATAGCACCCTTCTCTAATACTATTCAAATGCAATTTGGACCAATATTCTTCTCTGGAACAGACTCCCCTTCTTGTGGAATAGCACCCTTCTCTAATATTATTCAAATGCAATTTGGACCAATAGATGGGAAATTGCAAACTCACCCCTGGCTTGCCACCTGTGGCCTTTATGGAAAGGAGCAGCTTGTAGATACTCTAATGCACAGGCACAGACTGGACAGCTCCATGGAGTTACTGCAAGGTCAGATCACTGTGCATAAGGCCCCCACTCAAATCATAGCTATAGATCCCCGTCCATGAATCATGTTGTGCGCAAGGCCTACTTGACCAAACTGGAGTCCATCCAAATACAGCTAAACACTGTGGTCATGGGGGATTTCAGTTATCCCCCCATCAACTAGGAAACCTACTCCAACCATAACTCACTTGCACAAAAGTTCCTTGACTTTGTTAACTAAAATACCCTGGAACAAATTGCTCAAGTTCCAACAAGAGACACAAACACATACTAGATCTTGTTCTCACAAATATGACAAACAGATGCAACTGTCGGACCCTCATTAGTTAACTCTGACTACAAACCAGTCTCCTTCGAATTGGCATTAATACCAGAACTCACAAAGGGTGAAGGTGGACTAAACTTCACCAAGGCAAACGATACCCTTTTTATTTGCCACATTAGAGGAGTAGGGCACTTTTTCCCCATTTTTCAGACTCCAGCTTCTTATATAACACAAAATAATGTTCGGTACAGTCTTTAAAAAAAAAAAATTCTTACAATTAAAAGCGAGTCCACTCAACAAAACAAATATGTCTGCAACTGTCTAATCAATTGTCTGCAACTGCCTAATCAATAAAAGTAGGGTTCTGTGGCCATGGATATGGCCTTTACCACTATCTCTATTACCATCTTGGTGGATAAGGGAATCCTGAGTTAATGTAGAAATTGTCTCATATTTCCTGACAACCAGTAAACTCTCAAACTGATATGGTATAACACAATGTCACTGGAGGAAAAGCCCTCACATAAAAGCACTTCTAATGTCAATACGGCTGTCAGCAGTAAACACAATGCACCCATCACAAAATTCAAAACAAACACAGAGTCACATATTCTGAGGCACTTAAATGCAACCTACCTGAACCACAAAGACCTCCTAGATGAAGTACACATAAACCCCCATCAGCAATCCTGAACATACTCTTTTAAAACACCCACATCAACACATACAGCCACATCTCATGGAGCCTCTATTTCTAAGCCCATAAGGCAAGCTGCCACCAAATCCAACATTCTAGCCACTGGAGACTCCATTATGAGACATACTGATGTCCCTCTCACAAGGATGAGTAAGGAGAAAGCCACGGTCAGTTGCTTCACAGGGGCCAGGATACACCACATTATGCACACACTTACGTCACAGGACCACAAGTACTAGTATGATACAGTCCATGATGGTGCAAATGGCCTGAGATGTACATCCGTGAACTATATGAAGAGAGACATCATGGAGCTCTTGGAATGTGTGTCTCATGCTGGTATGAGCCTAGCACTGAGCAGCATTTTACCTTCTCTAAGGATGATGCCACAATACGAACAGAAGATGACTAACTTTAATAGTTAGCTTAGTCTGTGCATTCTAAGGGGATACAATATTCATCAACTCTGAAGGAGCTGCTGTACAGATGAGGTGTCTCGATTTACATAAAAAAGAGATATACCACTAGACTTGTCAAACAGGACAATTCACTTGAGCTTCTCCACATTAGAATACAATACCACTTCCTTGTCCTAGCAAACTATAGGCCTCCCTCTACGACCACTCATCTTTTACACACACACAGACACATTTACATATATATATATATATATATATATATATATATATATATATATACACACACACACACACACACACATCCCCACACATACATACATGTACGCAGCCAGCCACATACACATATATACATCCGTACATACATATATACACATGCACAGACATATAAAAGATATATATATATATATATATATATATATATATATATATATATATATATATATATATATATATATATATATATATATGAATGTGTGTGTATATATATATATATATATATATATATATATATATATATATATATATATTATATTATATTCACTTTATAAGCTCGAAATTCAGAAATCTCGAATTTCAGACTCTCAAGCCTATAAAGTGGAAAATCCACATACCTGAAACCACACAATCACGAAGCCCTAAATCCCGAAACCGCAAAAGCACACAATTCAAACTCTCAACACTTCCAAACACCAGTACAACACAAACACACACAACTAAACAAACACACACACCAACCCTTATTATATGCAGGGGTGCAAGCCCCCATGCACCCCCCACTTAAATATTCTAACTCCAAGGTCGCACTACATACATACACACAAAACACCACCACACAAACTACATTCCTCTTGCACACACACATCACAGTAACAACACACAGTAATACACACTACAGCCCCTACCCAACACCCTTACACATAAACACTTACCCGAGTCCATGAACACAGCGCAACATCAGAACCGCTAATTAAAAGTCTCCCGCATTCGAGATTTTGAATTCCATGCTTCTGGGGTTGCGAACTTCCAATCCTTCCACTTTATGAGCTTGAGATTCTGAAATTCGAGATTTCAGTATTTCAAGCTTACAAAGCGTTCCTATAAATAAATATTATATATATATATATATATATATATATATATATATATAGAGAGAGAGAGAGAGAGAGAGAGAGACATTTATACTCACACACACACACACACACACACACACACACACACACACACACACACACACACACACACACACACACGTATACATAAATATACCTTTATACAATTTACATGTATAATAATAAATATATTATATATATATATATATATATATATATATATATATATATATATATATATACACACACACACACACACACACACACACACACACATACATATAGATACACATTTATACACACACACCTCTCTCTTGCTCTCTCTCTCTTTCTCTATATATATAGATAGATGGATACACATGCAGTAAAAGCCATTAAATTTCCTGTGATATCATGACATTTCAGTTCTAATTGATGGTATACCTCTGAACCTGTTAGTATAGAGAGAAAAGCCTTGACAGAAACATTTCATTGGCTAAACTAGTTACTAAACGACCGGAAAATGAATATTTACTCGCTTTAAACTTGTTACAAAACAAAAATCATGTTTATTTTAGTCCTTTGTAAGAACTGTTTACAATTTAAAGAATGAGTTCACTCAACAAAACAAATAAAATGTTTCCAACTGTCAGTCAGCCAGTTAATTCTCAAACTGATACGGTATGTGAGAAATATATTTATAAAACGTCACTGGAAGCAAAGCTCTCACATAAAAGTGCTCTCAATAAGATTGCCAGTAGTACACGATACACCCATCACGTACAATTCAAAGCAAACAGACAGACCCACATATGCCATATGCTGAGGCACTTAAATGTAACCTGCGTAAACCCCGAAGACCTCCCAGACAAAGTGGACATAACAAACCACCTCAGCAACCCTGAACACACTTTTCCAAAACAACACCCACATTAACTCATACAGCCACATCTCGTGGAGCCTCTATTTCTAAGCCCATAAGACAAGCCACCACATAATCCTACATTCTAGTCATTGAAGACTCCATCGTGAGACACACTGACGTCCCTCTCATCAGGCCGAGAAATGGGAAAGTGACATTCAGTTGTTTATCAGGGGCCAGGATCTGTCACATTACATATGCACTCAGATCACTGATCCACAAGTACCAGTATGAATCAGTCGTAGTCCATGATACATGGGTGTAAATGACTTGAGACGCATCTTCCTAGACTATATGTAAACAGACATCATGGAGCTCTAGGAATACGTGTCCCGGGCTGGTATCAGATTAGCACTGAGTAGCATTTTACCTTCTCCAAGGATGATGTTACAAATATAAAAAAGAAAAGATGACTAATAATTGGATTAGTTTTTGGTGTCATTCTAAAGGGAGCAAGATTTGTCAGCATGGAAGGAGCTGGTCAACAGACCACACTGCTTTACCAGGGATGGTCTTTACCTCTCCCCTCTAAGCTTTTGAATATTATTGTTTTATATTATTTCTTTTACTCTTGGTTACCGGGATACTCCAACGGGACACAGGTCCATTTACAGTGGAGACCCAGGGATAAAAGCTCCATAAAGTGCATTTTGTAATTTTGTCTTGAGAACATCCAACTCACCAGCATTCTACCTAAGCTCTGTAAGTAGAACTTTAGAACTGTGTTTCTCTTAGAAATAGCTAGGGATTAGAAAGATTAAACTAAGTGGTTTTTGTGTTGATGTCAGAACTGTTCTACGGAATTATTTTAAGTATTTCCTGTGATCTGTAAACTCTTGACTAGTACCGTGTACTAAGAAGTATTGTCTTGTGTTTTTATTATTTACTGTTAAATAATTTTAAACCTTTCAACTGTGGCTGTTTTGGGTAGAGATAATTTAAGCTCTAGAGTACACTGCATATTTATTGTGAATACTGTACCAATGCCACTCCAAAATAGCCTTGACTGTTCACTTACACTACCTATTTGGATAATAATAATATTCCACAGTAATAACTGGACACCCTTTCATAAGTGCCTCTTAGTAGCTGATAAATATTAGGGGGTGGTGGCAGTCCGGTACTACCGTATAGTCTGGGCAGAAGGGGGCATAGCTGGAGAACCTGTGCCAGCCTTCCCCAGGAGGGTCTGTGTGTTTGTATGCAATTCAAATCTCAAAGTGTGTAGGTGTGTGTCAGCTGCTTGGGCAGGGACACAAAGCACTGGTTGGACAGAGCGGGTGCTGGAGGTCTTAGCTTGCCCCATAGCTTGAGATCTGGACGCTATATCTGTGCCAGTGGGGAGTCTTATTAGGGATCTGGAGAGAAAGGGAGAGACCAGCCCCAGACTGACTGTGATCTTTTTGTGCTATTAAGGGGAAATTGTATTTTACTGTGTGGTTATTTGTTATCCTTTCCATATATGGATGCCACTCACTGGTGTTAGTGGTGAGGATTGAGGCTCCCC
>NW_025053821.1:0-5000 GCF_019279795.1 Protopterus annectens | reverse complement strand
CGGGTAATGTCTTTGTAAGAATAGGTGAGTGAGATACTCCGCTTCCTCGTAAAATGTAGAATCTTCACTCGTAAGTCTGGAAAGCCGAATGAACTGGCTTTTAACAACATTAGACTTCATGAATAGCGGGTGAGAGCTACGGAAGTCTAAGAAGTTATTCCGGTAAGTCTTCTTTCTGTGGATTGCTGAAATAAGAGTGTTATTAATCATATCTACGGAGATCTGCGTGTCCAAAAAAGAGACAGAGTTCCCAATGGCAGAGATTTCAAAGGACAGGAATTCGAGGCTGTGAGATAAACCTTGGATGAACTGATCCAGATCTTGTCTAGTGCCTTTCCAAGCTACAAAGACATCGTCAATGTAACGGCGATATAGTAGCACATTTGTTATGCCTGGAAGGGACATGAGACATTCAGATTCCCAAGCACTGAGGACCAGATTTGCGTATGCAGGGGCCATTTTGGACCCCATAGCTACACCTTTGATTTGCTGATAAATTTGAGAGTTGAAGTAAAAAAAGTTATTGTTAAGAACTGTGGCTGTCAAGTTTAAGATAGTGTCAATGCGTTGTAAAGAGAACGTAGAGTGGTTCAGTAAATAAGATTTGACGTTAGTTAAGCCTTTATCATGAGGAATGTTTGTATATAAGGCAACAACATCCAGGGTCACTAAGATGCAGTCTGTGACATCCAATTGTAAGTGAAACAGTTCATTAAGAAATCCCCAAGAATCTCGCAGGTAAAATTGAGCCTTCTGCATCACTGGGTTTAACAGGGAGTCCACAAATTCTGAAATGCGTTCAGTCTTGGTCCTTTTGTTTGAGATGATGTGTCTGAAAGGTGGATGTTCAGCATTTTTATGGATTTTAGGGATGCCGAACATTTTACCTAAAGCTGGGTGAGTAACAGTCAAAAAGTAGTATTCATCAAGAGTAATTGAGCCATTCTGTTTTAATTCAGAGAGGGAAGTATCGATGATGGCAAATTGGTTCTGAACAAAGTCCAGTGTAACTTTAATGAAATAGTCACTGTTTTGCAAATCATTCTCAATAATTGTGACATAGTCAGACTGCTCCATAAGTACTGTCCCTGTGCCTTTGTCAGCACGCATGATTCGCAAGGTGCGGTCATTTTGCAGACTTTTTAAAGCTTTCATTTCGTTTGGAGTCATGTTAAACCATTTAGTAGCAGGGGTATTAGTAAGCATATTTCTAATGTCAGCTTCACAGACATTTAGAAACGTATGTAGAGTATTGTGTAAAACAGGGTTAAAGAGGCTTTTCTTTCGTAAAGGCATGGCGAACGAGGTATCAGGATTAGAAGAGTCTGAATCTGAGTCACGTTGGTTAGAACAAACTGTTTGTAAGTTTAGTTTCCGAAGGTATAGTCTTAAGTCCAGTAAGACATCTTGAGTGGTAGCACGTTGTGCTGGGATGAAAGTAAATCCTTTATTTAGTAGTGTAATGTGTTCTTGAGGAAACGTGCGTTTGGTAAGATTAAAAATCGAACATTCCACTGATTGCAATCTATTGTATAAAGGCTTAGTAGCCGTAGTAGTGTTCAGAGCATTGGGATTCAAAGAGTTAGAATTACAGTTTGATTGTGCAGGGTTTACTGATGAACATGGCTCCTGGTTCGCATAGGAGACCCCAGGTTGCTGAATCTGTTGTAGTTGCCTCTGCCTCTGCCTCTCCCCCTCCCCCTCGGTAGTTGCTGAGGTGTGAAATTCTCTTGCCTTTGTGGTGGAAACTCCTGAGATAAAAAAAGGTCCGGTGAGGTGTTAGAAGGTGGAGAATAACCTGAGGCGGTTTCGTTGATGCCGTTGTGTAACAAAGGTGGAGACACTGTAGACAAAGGAGGTCTGAACGGAGCTTGTCTAGGAGGAGGGGTGTTAAAATACCCTTGGGCAGAGTATCGGTTTTGCTGGTAATAGGACTGTCCATTTTGACGCTGGAAAAATCTTGTGTTGCGAAAGACAGGGTAGGCACGCCTGTTTTTATATTGCCAAAAGTCCCGTTGTAATTTTTTGTTCTTTCTGTACACCAGAGTGGCTATAAGCCTATTGATTTTAGGGGAAATGCCATCGTAAAGAACCGAAGTTCTGTGGAAGTGGGGATGTTGGTGGACTAAATCATGTAGATTGGCAATATCATTTTTAAGTTTATCCATTGTAAGCAAATTATGTTTAATTAAAATTTTCAACACTTGTATGCCCGTATCATTGTAAAGGTCTGTTAAGTCTTTGTATAATGGAGAATCCTGTGTCGTGCGATTGGGGTATTTAAATACCCTGAGACCTTGAGGTACAATGTTTTCCTGAATGCAAGCTTCCAAGTAAAATACTTCATATTCTAGAGATTTGTAGTTCATTAAGAGTCTTTCTAATTTGTATATCAAATCGGTACATTCCGAAACTGGCCGTATTTGATCAGTGGAAGCAGGGAAGTTAGAAGAATTAGGTGGATTCGTCGCCTGTGAACCACTGCTAATGAACGGATTCGTGACAACATCATTCTTTAGAAAACCAAGAACTGTAGAAGCAGCCGAGGACGTGGAATCCGAAGAAGTGCCAGACGAGGTAGTGCTACTCTGGCTGGAAGTGGAGTCTTGAGGAGAAGATGGAGGGTTTTGTTGTATCCTTTGGTAGTGAAGAAGTAAGTTTGCAGTCATATCGTTGTTGTCCATTATTCGCTGGAGTAACGCGGTGAAGTCTTGTGGAACCTGTTGCTGATTACCTCCAGTCGGTTGGTGTCTGTTAGCCTGTGGTTCGTTGTTATCCATGTTGAGATGGAAGGTACGGGTGAAGAAAGAATGCGGAAAATAATCAATGCTAAAACAACCGCTGAGCTGTTGAAGAAGTTAACAAATAAACATAAAAACTTCAAAGAAAACGACACTTTAAGCAATATATTTAGGTGAAAAAAAGCGAAGTCAAACTGTAATCCCAAAAGATCTGTAATTTATTTTGAGCGCTTTCGTTCTTTAGTATGTAGAACTTCATCAGAAAATGCAGCAATATACAGTGGGTAAACAACTTATAAAGTAAGGCTGTGTCATAAAACATGTAAATTCACGTGAGCCTGAAACATAGCAAGTTAATTTACGTAATAAATATTAAAGTAGCAAAAAGCCACGAATCACATGTAAGGAGAGGCAGTATCAAACCAATGGTGTTCATTTAACAGTAAATGAAAGTCAATAGGTAACTCGCAATTAGTAAAATGTAAGATAAAGTGAAACACCAATGAAAAAACATTCAACTATGACTGTAAGCCAATAGGAACATCAACAATAGTGTTCAAAGAGAAGCAGTATCAAGCCAATCAGTGTTAGCAAGTCAGAAGGAAAATCGCCGTAAGTCAAGTGTATAGCACCAATGGAAATCATTCAAAGTAGTAAGTAAACCAATGAGTACATATTGCAAAGGTGCATAGTCAATAGGATGAAGCTGCGATTCACATGCAAAGTAAGGTAGTAATAACCCAATGGAATTCATTTAACAGAGAATGTAAGCCAATGGTTAAATAACAAATAGCAAAGCATTTAGCAACTACAACCACCAATGAAATTGGTTCAGGTGAGGATTCAAACCAATAAGAAAAGCACCAATAAGAATACATGCTGACCCGTAGGACACCAATGAGCAAAGCAGAAAAATAAGGCATCTTCATGCTATTAGAAGAACGCGAAGTCAAGGCGTAAAGGGGTAAGAGAAACGATGAATCTGGTTAGCAAAGGTATAGAGATGAGCCACAGAAATAGGAATAAGTTACAGGCAGATGTCCTAAAAGAAGTAATACAGTAGTACACTTGCCGTCTAGGCTGAATCATTGGAGTCACAGACAAACCAGCCGCATCGCACAGTGGGAAGTGCGAGCGGGTGTTGCAGTGAGGCATGAAGTCAGAACTCTGCAAAACTGGCATATCATAAACATACAATTAGTATCAGAAAAATTGGAACATTATTTCTACAAATAAAGATTTAAAGAAAACTCTGGGTACCAACCCAACTTTTTCCTACAAAAGAACTTCCACTCTGCGATCAAGGTTTGAAAACAGGGATGCTCCTTTCTTTTCCACTTCGCTGAATACTCAGAATGGACCTCCAGGAATGTTCACTTGCACCAACTGCGTGGTTTGTCAGTACATCTTTACTGGTCCGGTGGCATATTTCCCTCATTGTGACTTCACAGCCCAGAAATCGCTTTTTTGCCACACCTAATGTGGTGTACGCTGCCATGTGTTCCTCATGTCCAGCGTTTTACATAGGAAAGACAACTCGCAAGTTGTCTGACAGAATCAAAGAACACTGTTCTGCAATTCGTTCACAGGATGTTAGTAACGCACTAGGAAAACATAGCCTACACTGCAATAATTTTATCAAATTCCAATTTTGTGTTCTGGAACACTTGCCGCCTTTCATAGGAGATGTTAACAACCTCTTGGAACTAAAAGAACTACGCTGGCAGCTCTTACTGGGAGCTGATGCCGATCCAGGCATAAATGACAGCATCAACCTTAAATGTGCCCTGAGATGGCAAATGTAACTGAGACTGCTATTTAAATCCTGCAATACTCACAAAACTTACCCTCTAATTAACTAGAATACTTATTACCACACAGTTTTACAGTCTTATAATATGTGTAACCCACACCTGCTAACTGTTTGTTTATGGTGTTTTAATATGTCATTTTTGCAGAGTTCTGACTTTATGCTTCATCGCAACACCCGCACGCACTACCCCCTGTGTGATGCGGCTTGTTTTGGTTTGACTTGTTTTGGTTTGACTACTGCTGCACTGCTGTGTTGTTGCTTTTCTGACAACCACCTGAAAAGATGTCGCTGTTTCTATGGCTTGCCTCCTGATCACTGTTTATCAGTGATGCGAGTGATTCTGCCTTGACTGCGAATGCACTACTGTGTTACTTCTTTTTGGACATCAGCCCGATAAAATGTTCCTATTTTATAATATTACAGTCTTACTTGACCACTACCAATTG
>NW_025053820.1:0-9494 GCF_019279795.1 Protopterus annectens | reverse complement strand
TTTCAGTTTAGAGAATTGTGGGTTTGAAGGGCCAGGTTCTCAGAGGGTAGGATTTCAGAGTTAGAGATGTGGGGTTTGAGCCAGGTTTCAGAGATGGTTACAGTGTCAGGTTGGTTATGACTTAGCCATGCTTGAAACTGATGTGCTTTGTTGTTGAGACTCTGGGCACTGAATGTGAAAAATTTAAGAGTATTGAAGGGGATGAAAGGTTAGAGGAAGGGGGGAGGGTAATTGTTATTTGTGGGTGGGTTAGGTCCAGAGTTGGGGTGAATTTCTCCAGCTAAGACAAAGTTATAGAAGGAAGTTATTTTAGTGTATTTTGGTTTGGATTTAGGGCATTCTGGCTGGTCTAGTATTTGTTTAAGAGCAAGTGTCTTAGCAGTAGTGGAAATAACTTTAGGGTTAAAAAAGGTGCAGAGGGTTGAGCTGAAACCGAGCAGAGGAGAATGAAAATAAATGATTATTTGTATGAGGGAGGAGATGGTTTTGTGTGGGAGTATGGTAACGAGTAGAGAGTGGAAGCTGAGTGGAGGGATAGGAGCTGGCATGGTATAAAGTTGTTAGGAGTAGTAGGAGGGAGATGGGGTTCTAAGGGTTCTAAGTGTTAGGAACAGTAAGGAAAGCATGGTTAGAAAAAGGTAGTTTAATATGGGAGGATTTGTAGTTGGAGAGAATAGCTGTGGGGTGAGAGGGGGTAGTGAAAGAGTGATGTATTTAATTAGTGATGTATTTAATTGCTGTGGGGGAAGGGAGGAGGCGTAAAGAGGGGAAGGCTTTGGTTGGATGGTTGACTGTGGGTGAAAGGAGGAGGGGTAAAGAAGGGAAGGCTTTGACTGGATGGTTGTCTTAAGTGGGTGGGGAGTGATAGAAATAAAAGTAGGAATAGTGGGATGGGTGGAAATTGGGGCAGGGTAGGGGAGTGGAGTGAGCCCGCAAGGCGAACAGAGTGGGTAGAGCCAAGGAGAAGGAAGAAAGCCAGAGAAAAGTTATCAGTGAAGCTGAGAACTAGCTCAGAGGTTAGGAGGCACTGGCATAAGGCACTGTATATTAAGACTGGAAGATAACAAAAGGCCATAGCAATGAGAGTTGGTCTTTGCATACTGGCAGCAGGAGAGTGCCATGGATGCCATCTTGATTTGAGGCTTCACTGATACCATGGATCATGATCAGTAGACTTGCATTTCATTGTAGCTGAATGTCACGGCTGCCATCTTTATTTGTGGCTTCACTGATACCACGAATCACAATCAGTAGACTTGCATTCCATTGTAGCTGAATGTCACGGCTGCCATATTTATTTGTGGCTTCACTGATACTACACATCACTATTAGTAGAGTCGCATTTCATTGTAGCCTTGTACTTCTCATGATGCTGTTTACCTAATATTCACAGTGAAAGATCGTCTCTGTGTGCTTCCTGTGCTGGTGGTACTGCCAGATTGGCCCATTGTTACTCATTGCTGTTTTGGACTGAAAGGTGGGAAAGTGCAGTGACAGCTCTACATGCTTATAATAACTCATTGTTAATTCGTATATGATTGTAAAATTTAATGTGAGAACCTCCCCATTGATTGAAGGTCAAATAGATCCTGTCAGATGACTGACATCTCAGGTGCCAATTATTGGCTTTCAAAACAGAAAGCATTCATTGGTGAGAGAGAGAGATGAGAAGGCAGTTGATAAACTTGTAGCACTTTTCAGGTCTTGTATGCATGTGTTAGTAGTGAAGAAACCAAAATGATGTCTAAGATCTACTGCTAGTGCATCTGAGGAAGAATCTCACCCTATCTTCTCAGCATCAAAGGCGAATCTGTTAGTTGCTGAGTTACTGATATTGCATTATTGTATACTCCTTGGAGTAAAATGCATAAATTAATGGGAAGGATATGTAGAGTTGTTTTGTTCTATGTACAGTGTTATATATAGATATAGGGGGTATATTGATTGGAAGTTATTGTAGAAACCTGAGACAGTGAAACTTGCAGACAGAAGGGATAGAATAGGTAGGAGGATTACTGTAGAGACAGTGACACACACAGACTACAGAGGGTATGGATAGGAGGTTATTACAAAACTGTGAGACAGTGACACGTGAATTAGGAGTGTTTATATAGATGTAGGTCTTTGTAGACATATGGAGCACTGACACAATCACAAGGGACTGTGGCTAGAGAATCATTGATGAAACAGAGGACAGTGACACAGATGAAATAGAAATGTTGGTATGGAATAATTCTACAAACCTAATGCAGTGAAATGTATACAGACAAAATGGTATAATGAGTAGGTAGTTATTGCAGGAACCGGGGACAGTGGCAGATACTAAATAGGTGGTTATTGCAGGAACCGGGGACAGTGGCAGATACTAAATAGCTTTGTAAGTGTATAGTGATACATTAGGCTAATGACCACCAGGTTCTTTATAAGGCCAGCTGTGCAACCCAGCCTAGTTGTGTCCCTTTGTATCATCTGCATCTAAATTGGAGGGGTATGTTAGTTAGGGGGTAACTAACAAGTTATGTGGGGGGGGTATGTTAGTTAGGGATTTTTACTGTTGGACTCTGTCTATAGGAGACATGGGCATCAGCCCGGCAATGAATTTAGGATTATGTTTGAATAGGGTCAGGGATGGACTCTGTTTCACATGGAAGGGGAGCCTATTCCAGAGCATGCGGATCCTTTGAGACACATCCGTCTTACCAGTATGTTCTCTTTATGTCAGAAGCAAATCCCTGGATCTAGTGTTTCTGGTACTGTTTATTTTGCAGATGTGCAAAAGCTCCATCATGGCTATGCTAAGTACAGATCGCCTGTCAACAATAGGTAGGAGACCAAGAATAGAGACATGGCTCTTAGGTGAGCTGTACAGGACAACATGTTAATAACTTGGATTCTGTTGGTGTGGGACCTCTGTGGACGTTCCAGCTCTTCCATATGCCTATTGAGGAACATACCGAAGGGGGCATTATACTCATTAATGGATCTGACAAGGGCCGAGTCAAGTAGTATTGCAACTTCCTTGGACTTAGATGCCATACACTTACTTATAAGTTGAAGTTCAGAATTACTACAAATGGTGAATGAGCAGATCAGTAGGATCCCACCTGCCCCATAGGGGTTCAGGGGCAGGGCAAACTGCAAGCTTCTAAGAACCATTTCATTAATTATGATGACAGAAGTATCTTCTTACTCCTGAGTGTTTCTCGCCTGTAGTACTCCAAATTAAATTATCAGGTTTTCCTTTGATTATATCATCCCTTCCTTTCCAAAGAAGAAGACGCAGGTTGTTCTTTTTTTTAAAAAAAAGTTTTTATTTAAAAACTGGTAAGTGCAGTAGCCATGAAAATGGCTCTTTCTGATATGAGTACTACAGTCAAACAGCAAAACAGCATGAGTTTTTATAGCCACTAAAGCAGTGGGTTTGTCCATTGGACAAGCTTCTGATAGGATGAAAACCATGGTATGTAGGTGGTGGAGCTGGATTTACTATATCTGAATATTACAGTGACCAATTAGGTTTTAAGGCTCGCCATTTGGAATCTGTCTCTGTTTTAGTGGGGGAACAGTTTTTAAAATATCCAAATGCTTTAACAACATATTTAAACAAAGGGTTACCAGGGTGGTTATGTAAAAAAAAAAACACTTTCACATGATGTGATTCCTCAGATCCATCTTTAACAAAGTACATACAATAGTAAAAAAAATCTGTTTTTTTAGTAAGAATCATCACTATAAAAAGTTTAATAAGTGAATTGTTGGGTAGAATGAACCTTGTTTCAAGATTGAAGTGCAAGATTTTTTAACACTTTTAATAACATGGCAACACCTATGAGTGACTTGCTGTAAACTTGCAGCTAGCAGCCTTGGAAATATAGGAACGTATTGGTGTTGAGTTTAGAAATAAACAGCAGATAACTTGCAAGTTGAATTCATACAAACACTCAACTGCTTGTAGAAATATATGTAACAAAAGTCAGAAAAGATATCTGTGGGACCTATTTTTTTCTCGAATGCTAAAAATTTGTAGATTGAGGTAAGAAAGATTTTTTAATTTGTAATCATATACATTAAAAATATTCTATTTATGGCTGTTAGTTGTTATAAAAATATAGCTGAGAAAATGTCTTCCATATAAATTAAGTAATGCAAGAAAGCCTTTATATTGTGAAAGTTTTTCTGCAGATGACCACATACTAGTTGGTTGTGGTGTGACTGTCCAAATACAATAGGCCAACACTAAAGGGTACAGATTTCAGCTGTGTGGGATCATTGTACAGGACTGCTGTGAGGTTCGGCGGTTTTGTCTCGTTCATGGGAAGTACAGGGAGCTTACCCCAACAAGAATGTTTGTTTAGATGATATTTAGAAGAAGAATTCCTCAATTGAGAACAAGTGTTATTTCAGTTATTCATGCACTGTTCTCCCATAAGGGGAGCACTTATAAATTCTAGGTTTAAAATAAGTCACCAGCAGAGCAAAGAATGTTCTGTATCCAAGGGCACCCACAGGCAGGTGCAAGGGAGTGCACTTGCACCCCTTGGATCAGAGTTAGATCCAGCATTAGACAGCCAAGGCAGTCACCTAGGCTCACTGAATGGCCAGGAGAGTAATTATTTTTTTAAATTAAAAAAAAAAAAAAAAAGACTTTTTTTAAGGATATTTTTAAGAATGCTGTTTGTGTCCAGTTACGCAGAGCCAGAAGATAAAAATAGGTAGGAAACATCTGTTGTGTCAGTGTAAATGATTGTTTACGTCTTCATCTTCCATGCACATGGAATTTGAATTCCAGAAGACGTTTGGACTGTGGACCATGCACTGACAAGTGAGAGGTGGGAGTGTGTGTGCGTTTTTAAGTGTTTAAGAGGTATGTGTGTGTGTGTGTGTGTGTGTGTGTGTGTGTGTGTGTGTGTGTGTGTGTGTGTGTGTGTGTGTGTGTGTGTGTGTTTGTAAGAGGGAGGTGGTGGGTCAATTGTTCAGATTTTCACAGAATGCCCAGATTTTTGCTTCATATTTCTGGTTTGTTTCTCATAAAATTATGTTTATCTAGCAAATCATTGAGGACTAAAGTTGGAAAATAATGGCAGACATTTGAGGGTTAGACATCATATCCTTCAGAAAATTCATATTAGTGCAAAACCTGTTGTTCTATCAACTTTCTGAGTTTGTAAGTGCAATATTTAAAAAGTGTCCCTATTTTTGGGCCTTTATCCCCCCATTATTTGTGCCTTTGTCCAGATTTCATGCTTTAAGAGTTTGAGAGGTATGGGGGGTGTAAAACGGAGGTAGGAGGTATATCATACATCTCAACAGTACAGATTTTCACAGAATATCCAGGTTTTTGCTTTATAATTTTGGTCTGTTCTTTTTTTTTTGACAAATCACTTGGATGATCTAAGGATTAAAGTTACTAAATAATAATATGCATTTGAGTTTCAGACTTCATATGTTTCAGAAAAAGTATTCTAACACAAATCCTATTATTCTAGCAACCTTTTAAGTTTATAAGAGCAGTATTTAAATGTGTCTATAGTTTTGGGCCACCCCCCTCCATTAGGACAGGCTTTGTCCATATTTCTTGCGCTAAGAGGTTGAGAGGTGTGTGTGGGTGTGGGTGTAAGGGATAGGTACGCATACTCCTCAACTGTCCAGGTTTTTGCAGAATGTCCAGATTTTTGCCCCATACTTGCCTTTTCCTCATAAAAAGGATTGAAGTTGCTAAATAATAACAGACATTTGAGTTTTAGACTTCATATCCTTTAGAAAAATGCATACTAACACAAAGAGTTGTTCTGGCAGTTTTCAAAGTTCATGAGAGCAATATTTATAATCTGTCTCCATTTATTTCAGGCTTTTTCCAGATTTCTTGCACTAAGAGGTCGAGGTGTATGTGAGAGAGTGAAATGACCTAGTTAGGGTTAGCAGGTGGTTAGCAATTTTCTTAGGCTCAAACCCTGTACCTACAGGAAACAAAAGCCTGAATCCTCTACCCCAACTGCCAAGCTGCATTTCAAGGAATTTAGTTTAAAGTTAATTTTCAAGGAACTGTGAGCTTCAGGGACACTGGAATGGCTCTGTGTGTGGGGACTCTGGGTTTTCAGAGTCCTGCAAAACATCCTGTGGGTGCTCATGTCTGTATCCCCCTGTATGAAGTATGTTAAATGTCTTATTGCAAGTCCATACTATTTTAATGTTTCTAAGTCTTCTTGCAAAGATGTGTGATACTGGGATTGAATAAACACACCTGGTCATCCTGGTTGCTACCCTACCCTGGAGCACATATGTGGTCACGGTTGGGCCAAGGGGAAGCTACCACCAGTGAAAGTGCTAGGGAGTGTCATTGTCCGATGATGCTTGGCCTTCAATGCTGGTAATACATTTACAGTCAGGACTGAAGTGCTTTAGCGCTTGTGTGGTCTAAATGTTAGGAAGCAGCTGACTACAAATGTAGCAAGCAGCTTCCTTTTTTTAATTTGGTCCTAAATTATGAGAGGACTTTTGTTTTTACTTGCTATTTATGCCTCTGCAGAGGAAGTTGCTAATAAATTTGGGAATGGAAAGATAGCGTGCCTTTACCAAATTTTAACATAGCCACTTATGTTGGAATGTTTCAACCTCATCTGTTATGTATAATGAAATTGTGAATAAACAAAGAAATTCTGTGTCCTTTTAGGTGCCACAAAGCTTTGAAGATGTTGCTGTCAAGTTTTCGAAAGAGGAATGGAAAATGCTGACTAAACAGCATAAAATGCTACACAGAGAGGTCATGGTGCAAAACTATGACAACATGATTTCTGTAGGTAAGACAATTTCCAAAGTGCCATCTTTACTTGTGGGATGCACTTTTTTTAACATTTATTTACTGGGAAAGTCCATCTTGGAATGAAGCCAATTTTCAGCGGAGGCCTGGGGAAAAATACTCCAGATGCATGTCTTTGTAACATGGGAGGAAACCAGAGTACCCAGAGAAAACCCACATGAATGCAGAGAGGACATGTAGACTCCGCACAGAAGGCACCCCAGCCAAGAATCAAACCAGAGAACCTCCTTCTCTGAGGCAACAACGCAACCGGTGCACCACTGCACTGTCCACTTAACTGGATGAATGGTGCAGGAAGGAAATTTTGAAGATTATGAGAAGCTGTTTGCTTTTTTCTGAAAAAGAATGTGAGTTTGTGCTACACTGATCTCATCTCATTTAGTTAATCTAATTTATTTCATCAGTTTTTATGGTTCATGATTATAGTGAAATCCAATACACGGAAACCCAGTCATTAAAATCAAATGTTCCTTGTGACTGTGCTAACAAAATAGATGTTATATGAGTATTTCCCTGGAAGGGTGTTATTTCCACAATAACACACACCCTGGGGGGTATTATTGCACTTAGAGAATGGGTTGTCTGTAAAATTGTTGTGTTTTACTTACTTAGTTTTTATTACTATATTTTTTAAAATAATTTTGATGTAAAATGTTTCAAACTTGCTGTAGTATATATTAATAGTGTTGGTGGAAACATTTTACATTCAAAATATAACACTTTAAAAGTATCTAGGTAAAAGCTTTATTTTTTTGGTCCCTTATTCCTAAAATGTTTGGTTTGTTAGGTAAAGGCTTTATTTTTTGGTCCCTTATTCCTAAAACGTTTGGTTTGTTGACAGTCATTGGAGAGTGATGTCACAAAAAAAAAAAAAAATGTTTGTGATAATTCTGTTCTTTCAATACTTGTATAACTTCTATTTTAACTTTGTATAAACTGTACAATTTCTTGGAGCTATTCTCCCTGGGCCTCTACTGAAAATGGACATGTCTCCAGCTAGACTAGCCTGGTCAACAAATGTAAAATAAAATAAAATAAAATAAATAAATAAATTAAATAATGACGTACATTCGAGTTTCAGACTTTTATTTTCTTCAGAAAATTCAAGCTAATACAAATCCTGTTATTTAAGCAAGTTTGTAATTTTATAAGAGCAATAATTAGAATCTGTTTCTATTTTAGACCCTTTGTTCTCCCTTTATTTTAGGCTTTTTCCAGATTTCTTTAGCTGAAATGTCCAGAGGTATGCAAACCTCTTTACTGCTGCTTCTGCCAGTGGTCAATTGTTTTCTCTATCTCTATGTCTGTCTCACATACGCACACACACATACTCCCCTCTGCTTCAGAAAATGCATGGTAATTTTCAAGTGACTGTGATTTTGCAATAGCAATATTAAAAATATGTCCCTATTTTGAGCCCTTGTCCCCCATTTATTTTAAGCCTATCCAGATATCTTGAGTTAAAGCCTAAGAGGTACAGAGGTACACAAACCCCTGCTGCTGCCAAGGATTGATTGATCACTCTCACTCACTCACATGCTCACTCAGACAAACACTCTCTCTCTCTTTCTCTCACACACACTTTTTTTGTTTCATTTTTTTTAACACTCAACTAAACAGCAAAAGCGCTGCTTAGCAAGTGTAAAATAATAGCTTGATCGAGCTCTGTCTGACACGCAGACATAAACCCACACACACTCGTTTTTTAATTTTCTTTTTTTTTTAGCTTACATTTGCTAAACAGTAAAAGCACTGCTTATTGTGTATAAAATAATAGTGGCCAAGCTCTATGGCAGCTTGATATGCTGCCGTGAAGTGGCGGGCTCATTTTTCAGCAGGTGTTATCTGTAGATTAACGTCCTGCTGAAGAACGTTTGTTCTGCAGTCAGGGTGGTGGTCTGCAGGTTGCCCATTCTCCAAAACAATTTAAATCATGTGACATTTCACTAGACCAATCACATCACTGCTGCTGAAACTTTGTCAGCCAGTAAAAGTAACATACAGTGAATCCTAAGTGAGGCAGAAGCTGTACTTTGTTCAAAGCATTTTAAAATTAAGGACTTTGAACAATCATTTGTCTATTTAAGTCCAGATGAGACCTAGAATTCCAGCAGAGCTGTTACTCCAGCTTTGAGCACTCCAGAATTCTGTTAGCTAGCACTTCTGTTGTCCATCATAATGGAATATGTTACTCAGAATAAAAATATTTTAAAACTAGAACAGTTCACATTAGGTTTATACATTTCTACACAGATTATGTATAAATATAGCAATGCTGAAAGAGCATGACAAAACCTGTAAACAGTGGAAGGTTTCCAGAAACCAAAATGACTATTCCTACTTCCCATCCCTTAGAAAATCTTGCAAGTTACAACTGTAGAAAGCCAAAATTTCCTACCTAAGAACACAACCACAGCCTAATTATTTTTTCTGGAAACTCATAAAGGATGCATCCAACTCTGATAGTTCCAAAGACTGTCTAAATAATGTTCCACTGACTATTTCAGAGCACCCCTGTTATTCTACCATTAGCAGTCCACTTATCCAATGACCCCCAAAGTTACTCCCACTCATCACTGCAGTCTGATCTCAGGTTGAGTTTCCCAGACTCACACATTGCCCCCTTTCTTTTAAAACTTTCTATTTTAGATAAATAACTTCAATTTCGCTGCATGGT
>NW_025053819.1:0-9575 GCF_019279795.1 Protopterus annectens | reverse complement strand
CTTTGCAGCCCCTGATACCTGCTACTTTTTATTCGTAGGCCTCTACTGAGACCCATTCAAAGTCTCGAGATGCTTCAATTATGGAACACGCGGATGTCCCTACCTTAGATGGGTCCGGAGCCGCTGTGCAGGCACTGGCTTCTGAGGGTGTTTTCAGGCCTACAGATTTGTATATTAGACCGATGCCATATTCAAAACTAAGGCCAAAATCTAAAAAACTGACACCTGGGCCACATGTGTAGGTCCCTATGTC
The DNA here is from genome assembly GCF_019279795.1 of Protopterus annectens. Classification (NCBI taxonomy): domain Eukaryota; kingdom Metazoa; phylum Chordata; order Ceratodontiformes; family Protopteridae; genus Protopterus; species Protopterus annectens. The sequence continues at coordinate 9,322 of NW_025053819.1, read as the reverse complement.
TAAAAAACAAATGATAAAAATGGCTGAAGTTTAAATTACTCTGATCAGGGGTAGTCAACCTCCTTCTTCCAAGAGGCTTACACAAGACATTGATTATGAAACTTCTGAACAGGATTCTATTTCTTCTGATTCTTCTAATGAACAGGATTTGTCTATACCTACTTATGAGGACTCTGATGCAGAAGATTCCACTCCTTCTGCTTCTCCCCTGTGGATTTAGCTTTTGGAGAAACTTTACATACCTTAAGGGAACATTTACAATGGGAAAGTCAGGATTTCTCTGAATTTAAAAAGAGACTTAGGGATTTTCTTCTTCTTCCTCAGCATAGGTCTTTGGCGATGCCTCCTGTTCTAGACATTGTTGATTATGTTTTTTCAGAAGCTAGTATGGCTCCTGATTCTCTGCCTCCAGCTTCTTGAAAGCCAGACAGATACTACAGGGATCCTGATTCTGACAAATTCCTTTTCAAGAATTCTATTGCAGATCCTGAAACCATTTCTCAGGGTCCCAAGGGCATTAAGGCCTCTACTGCTAAAAATCCTACCCTTTCAGATAGAGATTCCAGGGCGCTGGATAGATGGGGAAGAAGGTTTTCACTTCTGCAACCTTGGCAATCAGAGCTTTAAACTGTCAATTTCATATGCTTAAATACCAACAGCATATTATGGGTTGGTTTAAACAGAAAATTATGTTAATTGCTGACTGTGTGGAAAATAAGGATTTACAGGATTTATTGCATTCAGCTGAACAAGTTGGAAAACATACTTTACAATGTGGTTTTGATTCTTTTGAGGCCTCTTGCAGGGCTGCTGTAACTGGGTCTGTGCTAAGAAGGCATGCTTGGCTCAAAGAGCAAACGCTGCCTGATCATGTTAAAGCAAAGTTGTTGGATGCTCCTTTAAAACAGGACCGTCTCTTTGGTTCACCAAACATTACCATTTGCCTTTCTTCTCTAAATCTAGAGCTGGCTTTGCCACTGCTGTCACCTTACATAGCTGGTCCTAATGCTGTATAAATCCATCCTCCCAACCATAGCTTTGGGAATCTAAAATGTAATGACTGCAACAGTGAAACATGAAGAACATAGTACAGTTGTGTACACTTACCATAAATGTAGATGTTGAGTGCATTCACTGTTGCAGTCTTCATCCCTCCAGCCCCTGTTTTTTCTCTTACTATACCTCTACTTTTTACTATGCTTAAAAGCCTTTTGGTGTATTTGCTTGTTTTTGGGAGGTATATTTCTTGTGGTTTTAATTATATATATCTATTTTTTCTCCCCATTTGGGGGCACCTGACATCGGGGGCAAAAAAACTGATGTATTGGCTGCTTGTTTTATACCCCTGATGACCTGATTTATAGAAAAAGGGGACAGCAACTGATGCAGGACCCAATACTTTGCTAATCAAGCTGACTGAGGGCAACCTGCCAGCAGATTACCCCGAAAATGACTGCAACGTTGAATACACTAACATCTACATTTATGGTAAGTGTACACAACTGTACTTTGTCGTTGGTAGTGGCCAGAAACTGTAGTTCCTAGCACCGCGGGCAGGTGCAGCTAAGGCAAACGAAGTGAAAGTAGTAGGAACGAGCAGCAGTGGATGACAATGTTGGTTGAAAGAAGGTGCCATGCACCATGATACTGATTAAAGGCAGAACTCGGGACTGCTTTTCATGCTAAAAAGGGAATACTCAACATGCATAGGTTGGCCACTGTTTACATTAGAAAGATACATCCCATATCACAATATTAAAGAGCCAGGGCAATTTTATTTCAATTTCTGAAGATAGGGAGAAACCATTTGTACACAAGTACAACTAAGGAGATGCATAAGTAACAATGAGACATCATAACATACAACAGACTGTACTGACTCAAGGATAGGATTGGCCCACATCATGGTAATAGCATGTAACTTCCCCCCAGCCATAATTTTATGATAACAATTTTACACTAAAAAGGTTGGTCAAAATTGTAGTGTAAAATAACTTTTAAATGATTGCCATGTAAACACAGCAAGATATTATTGTAGAGAAGTTTTTGGATTTGAAGTATTATTTGTGACTCTGATTTATGGCTGTAGGTGAGGTGTAATAGTGGCCTACAAACTTACAATCTGTGAAATAATTATGTGAGGTTGGTGAATTTATATACATCCTTCATTGCTAGCAATGGTCATAATAGCTGTAACCATAGGAAGTTGTATTTATTATAGAGAATATCATTTCATGAAAGCAGGGACTGAGGTTTTCAGTATTCCAAACAATAAAGTAGCATTAAATGGTTGCAATGTTACTTTTTTATGCCATTGCACCCCCCATTTAACCATCCACATCTTTTCTATTTTAATCTCTATGCTGTCCATTTTGTTTGTGTTATTATTTAAAAAAAATACATAAACACATATGAACATAAATGACTTACAAAACATTTTTCCAATTATTCAAAAATATCCATTGCATGCTGTTTGCCTCATACCTGCCATCCTGGAAAACATCAAAAATCTTGACAAGGCCCATGAAAAATAGGTACAAATCTGCCTGATTAACATCTAATTTCTATACAAAAATTGCCCCCCCCCAATGGAATTGTGGGATATCAACTTTCTAATGCAAACTGAAGAACAGACAACCAAAATATGGCACCACTGACCTCCTGCAGCCATTCCAATGTCCCAATACCTGGGGATTTTGCCTCATTTACCATAAACACTAAGGGGCATACTGCTTTACTGATACTATAATTATAAGGATTTTATTCTGAAATCTGCTAAACAAAGAAATACTGTCTCAATGAAAATAGACTTGGCAAATCATGTTGCACACAAAACAAGAAACATATATGTGTTCTTTTCTTTTCTTTTCTTTGATGCACCTTCCTGACTTTAAGTTATATTCCTTGTATAATATGTATAATACAACACACTTGTTAGGGCCCATTTTAAATTTATTGTTTGAACATTTTTCCAGTAGGCTGTACTGTAGGCAAAGAAAAAAAATGCAAAAACAAATAATGACAAAACTGCCCAATTCAAAACATTTCCATCAAAAAAGTCTAGTCCCCCACCCACACTATAAAATAGAATGACAGTATTGTAAGCCATAGGCACAGCTTCTTACACTTATTTTCAAGTTTATTTTTTTTTTTGGGGTGCAAAGGTTAAAAACCAGGAACACATTTTAAAAATTGCTTGTATAATTTTGGAAACTTGCTAGAATAAACTGTTGTTACCACCATTCATGTCACTGGCAAGACTTGAACCTAAGAACCTATGCATTATACTCAGAGCAACATACCACTATGCCAAATCAGCAGTTTCCTAAATGATAGAAAAATATAAGTCTATATGGCTGGTAATGCACTCTTTTTCTCCCCCCCCCCCCCCTATCTGCATGAATAAGTATTATTCATATACTAAGGTATGCTGTTCTAAAAACCTAATATTGGGAGTTTGTCCTATTACTGTCCATATATTTAAATGGTTCAATGCTAACATACCTTGTTGAATTTCCATTGTTTTGGGTTGCCATAAATGTTACTGGCATGCTGTAGAATAATTACTGTTATTCTATTTTTGCATGTGTGCTGTTTCCCGTGCAATTTCCCCTATTGTATTGTTCGTGGTTAACTGGAACTCCCGTCCATGCTGTTTTAACTTATGTTGAAATATTTTGCTCTTGACTAACCTGTACACCTTCAATATCCTTAACACCATAGCATGTTTGGTTGGCAGATCCCAGCGGATTCGCCTGTCCTGCCTCATTTGAATGCGGCAAAGTCCAAAACATTTTGACCCAAAGAACTGCCTCCCCCACTGGTCCTGGGCCCCACTCAGATAGAACCATATCAGGGGGTGGGGAACCCCTGGGGAAAGGACACAGAGAGGCCTGTGTCACCTGATATCAGTTCTGAGGAGTCACCAGACACCAGTTCCAGGTGTCACCGGTATGGTGCACAGGGTCATCCAGAGGCACTTGGATGTGCCTGCACCAGATTGAGGGCAGAATGGTGTTGAAAGGCAGGCTGAACCCCTCATTCAGCCCCCCGCAGAGCCACATTTGGGGCCATGAAGGGCAGTGGTGACTGCCCATGGGTGGGGACTTTAGTCCCCCTGTTTCCATTTGGGGATCTGGCCCCCAATTCCCAACCACCCTCCTCATCCAAGGTGTTTATCTTCCTCATGTGTCATACACTGCCCCATCTGCTGTCTTGTTTGTCTGCAAAAACAACCTCTCCTACCCAACTTACCTCCCAAATGTACCTACAACCCTTCCTCAACATCCCACTTTCACCTTAGATAAAAGGGGGATATGTTCCCAAAAAATAATCTTGTCCAATACATAGAAATCCATTTTGCCCCATGTACTCTTCCATGAATTAATCATCCCATCAAAAAACAAGGATGTCCCCCCACCTCCCTGTGGTATATGAGGCCCAAATTGTCCACATTATTTGATGAGAGCTATGGTCCTTTCCTACACCTGTCGGGACATCCCAGCTGCCTTTCATAATGTATTTCTCCTGCTTGTTCCTGTTTCATCACTTTCCTATTACCTCTTTTTTTTTTTTGGGAAATTTACACAGGTTTTAGTGGGAGTAGGCACTGTTGCAAAGCTATGCATCTCTTGGCACCACTTAACATCATGCAAAATGCCAAACCCACTTAAACTTGTTTAAAACTGCTTTAATCACTCTAGCTAGCTTAGCAACAAAATAACCAGCCCTGCAGGTTTCAAAAAACCCCGAACAAGGTCCCACAGTCATAGAAAGATACCAATGCACCAAATTTGCTGTGAAATTTTATGCTTTTGTAAATATATCATGCATTACAGTCATTTAACATTACTGAAAACAAAAGTCCCTACCGGCAGGTATTGAACCCAGGATGCTATGCATTAGAGTCAACGCAACACATCACAATGCCAAATCAACTATAGAAATTAGCATTGCTTTTGTAAATATATCATGCATCACAGTCATTTAGCTTTAGGGGGAAAAAAAAAAGTCATCACTGCTAAGGTTTGAACCCAGAATCCTGTGAACTCAAATCAGAGAGATGCACCACTACACCATATCTTCCTGAAATTGCAAATGCTTTTGAAAATATATCATGCATTACTGTCATTTAACATTAGTGAAAACAAAACCCCACTGGCAGGGATTGAACCCCGGCGCTATGCATTGAGTCAGAGCAACACATCACAATGCCAAATCAACTACCGGAATTAACAATGCTTTTTTAAATATTACAGTCATTTTACATTAGGGAAAAAAAATTATCACTGTTTGTTTTTGAACCCAGAAACCTGGGCAGTTGACTCAGAGCAATGTACCACTACACCATATCTCCTGGGGAAAAAAATGAATGCTTTTGTAAATATATCATGCATTGCAGTCAGTTAACATTAGGAAAAAGTCATCACTGGACATATGTGTCACCCCAGGTATCTGCAGGTAATTGTCTGATGGGGATGAGGAGACACAGTTAAGGTGTACCCTTTAAAAGAAAAAACAAACTGGGCAACAGAGTTGTAACAAATGTAGGGGGATGCCCAGTAAGACATTCAATAGTAAGGCTGGACTCCCTTCCAGAGGTACTGAAGTCTGGTCTAGAATTTTGTGTGCTAAAGCTGAATGGCTGATGGTTGTAAATAGTCCAGCACCTCAGTGATATATGTGTAGAAATCTCCTGGCTTTGTGTTATCCTTATTAACTGAGTCATATCTTTGGGGTGGGTACAGAGGGGAAATTTGGGCTGAGCAAAATTTTTAATAATATGTGTATATTTACAAACACTGTGGTTTCCTGGTATGTATGGCAGATCAGTATAGATTACATCAGGGAGCACTGACAGACATTTGTTTACTGACCCCTACATTCAACTAACAGCATAAAAAGTTCTGGTGTGCACATTCTATCTTTGTCTGGCTGGTGGTTCTCCTCCCATATGTTTTCTTTGTCCTTCTTGTGCATCATGGCCTTTGTACAGTTTGCTGTTATGTATTTGTTTTTTGGATTGGTTTAAAATTTTAAACCTCCCCGGATGTACCCATTTAGAGGGTTTTTAAAATTTGCCCCTAGATCTACTGTGGTCCTCAATTTGTTTGCACTGTTATTGTCATTTCAGATTGGTCATAGCTGTCAGATTCTTACAGAACATCTGGACAGACCCATATATAACAGTCAGACATGGGGCCCAAAAATGGCAGGTTTTAATATTGCTTTTCCAAACTTACATTGGTAGAGCTTTGTATTAGCAATTATTTGGGGATGACATCTGTATATTCTGTCTGACATTGTTTTACATCAATTATTGGTCTGCCAATTTGTCACAAATGCAATGTTATGACAAAAACAGATATATGAATACATGTGGGCATTCGACATGTCATTTCATGTATGATGGTCCCATTTGCATACTGACATAGTGACATGGAGCCAACTTCTCACAATTGTTGTAGTATGCACTGTATTATGACCCTGTATTGTTCATATGTTTATTCCATTGTGCAGTTTCTAAATAAGTATTGCCTTCTATAGTGTGTACAAATCCTACTATACCTTCAACACATTTGCATAGACTGTCCAAATGTTTGCTTACCATTCAGAGATTAATGCAACTGTAAGACCTGCTGTGATATCACTCTGTAAGTGTGTAATAGGAATATTTCATCATTGTCTCTATTTGTGGTCCTTGACACATATTTCTTATGTTTTATAACTGACTTGCTAGACTGAGAGGTGTTAGGGATCTAAAGACATCCATGCATGTATCTATGCCCTAAGTTTGTTATCCTACATATACTGCATGGTTTTGTCACCTGGGGACTACTGCATATTCTAGAAGTCTATTTTGACATTTGTCCTGTTCTAAACAGCTGTCAGTATGCTATCCCAGTAGGCCATATTTGCATACATGATGATACCATAGATATGTACACAACATGCTACTCCATTCATTATTGGTAAGAAAGTGACTTACTTACCTGCAGCATTGTGAGGACAGTGTTCATGACTAGATGAATGCAGTACACAGTTTATACATGGTAAGGTACAGATAGTGTGATGTGTGTTCATCCTTTTCACTTTTTGTTTAGTTGGAGAGATTTCAGTCCCTTCCCTATGCCTGGGTATTCTGTATGTTTCCTCATTGCCAACGGGATATTGATGCCACATCTGCCTACAGAGACAGTATGGTGATTCCTGTAGTCCCCTGTTCCTGTACCTTTAATGGGACTGTGTCCCTTCCTGTGATGTTCCTGCCCCAGCTGTTTCCCCAGGATATATTATACATAGCACAAATTTGTGTGCACATGTACTGAAAAAGGGAGGGTCCACCAGATATCTCAAGGCAGCATAAGGACTTGGGACCAAACATATGCTCTACAATGTTCCTAGTGTGGTATGTGCCTGATTATGGTGGTTTACTGTGTGTGTGTGTGTGTGTGTGTGTGTGTGTTTGTGGTATGTGTGTATAGAATCCTAGATCACATATTTATTTATTTATTTTATTTTTATTTTACATTTGTTAACAGAATGTACTGAGGTCCATTTCAGTAGGGGAGGAAAAAGCCCACATTAAACAAATACAGTGGTAGATATATATCAATCATGTATTATCAAAGGATATTTACACACAATTTATATATATATATATATATTAATTAACTATATATATATGCAGTTTGCTATAGCATGTCATATTTACACATATTAAATTGATAGAGTATTTTGGAGAACATCTTTTTATGCAGTAAAAGGTATTTCACAAGAGATAATTTAAATACAAAACATAATGTTTGTGTACAACTCATGGATAATTTTTACATATTAGTATCTAAAGAGGAGAATACTTAAGTGTATGCATCTAAATGCAAACATAGCCACTTGACATTGAGTAATTTTTGTATAGAATATAGATGCTGATGTATATTCTACTGTTCCTTTTTGTGATGGAATAAGAGAAAAGATTTTCCGTATTGTAGGTTTAGAACACAATAGGGTTTTGTTGATGACCATAATTTGTTAGTATTGGTTTAGTATTGATTTAAATGCTTTGTGATTTTTTTACATGTTGTTAACATTTGGGATAACAATAATGTGGAGTAACCATGTACTTACAAGACATGATGGATTCTAATGTAGTTATTTGTAATTTTGCATTTTGTTGTAACATACATTTCCATGTCTGTTTTCCATGTTATATTGGAACATACAATAGATGACAGTATGTTTTTATGATTTCCATCTGAACAACTGTGTTTGGAAGAGTTCACAATTTATGTACCTTTAATGTTTGAAATACATCAAAAAGATCCATAACACCAAACTATATTAAAAAATTGTTTCCATTTTAGTGATATGAAGGTATAACCCTGGATTTATGGGTTAAAGAAAAGTAATTTGTCTTATTGGGGTTTAGAATAAGTTGATATCAGTAACCATTTCAATGGAACAGAAATTCTGACAGTTTTAAGGGCACATGATTAGCAGACTAAGACATTGCACTGTATAGTGATGCTTGCAATAATATGTGTTATTGAAATTGAATATTAACACGTTAACACAACATTATGCTTTATGGGTGCTTTTTTCCACTGCTGTATTTGTGGGATACTGACATCATCAGACTTGCCAAAGAGAATTTACCTCTTTTAATGTGTTTTCCAGTCTCAAAAGGCACTCCTCTCAGAAAATTACACAACTACCAATTGCAAGATTCAAACCCACTATTAGTAAAAATAACATTACACAAGCTATAGCTTTAATGAATTTGTTTCCACTGCTGTATTGTGGGATACTGACATCATGATTGAGGGAATTTACTCTTTAAGTGTTTCAGTCTCCAAAAGGGCATCTCTCAGGAAATCTCACACACCAATGACAGATTCAAACCCTACCTAACTTATAATACTAAGAATGATTAATACACACGCTATATGCTTTATGGGTTTTATTTCCACTGCTGATTGGGATTGACATCATGACTTGCCAAAGAGGAATTTACCTTTTTAATATTTTTCCTAGTCCCCAAAAGGCATCACTTCATACAAATAACACACTCAGCAATTAGTTAAACCTTTAACTATTATAATTAAGAAAACATAACAAATTATATGGTTTTTTTTTTTTAAAAGGGGTTTCATCAGACTTCCAAAAAACCCCTTTAAGGTTTTTTCCCACCCCAAAAGGGGCCCCTCTAAAAGGGAAAAACCAAACCCAAATTGGTTAAATCCTCTTTTTAAATTAAAAATATTTAAAAAACCCCCTAAAAAGTTTTTCCCGCGTATTTTGGGATCTAATCATAGACCCAAAA
>NW_025053818.1:0-8684 GCF_019279795.1 Protopterus annectens | reverse complement strand
TGTCGACCAACACCTATGGACAAATATGTGGGTCCTACTATGGACACCATGTGCATATGTAAAGTGTAGAACATGTTGGACTGTCCATTCCCCCAGTGGTTTTGACTGCCGCTGTATGTTCCCCAGTCGGATGTCTGTTTGCTACCCATGTTATGTAGTGCTACGGAACCCGTGTCCTTCCACAATTAACCCATATGGTGTTACTGTAGTCCTGCAGGTTGGCAACTGCTTTAAGTAATCCTCAGAGGTCCCATTGTGACCTATCCGCCACTGTATTGCCACAATAACACACCCGGGTACATGTAGAACCTATTTATTCATGACAGGATGTTCTTATGAGTGGGAACGCCATACTTTAAGCATGCTATGACCTTCCTAGTTGACGTTGTTGGAGTGCCATTAATATGTGTTCCACAGGTCCTATGTTCCGCTGGATGGAAGCGGTGATCCCCATACACTTGCTAGCAGCTTGGTTGCTGTGTACCGATTCGCACGGCTGGATGGATGTCTATGGAGTGTGTCTACTGTTGTTTCCAGCTGTATTTCCTGTGTTATGCGTTGGTACAGCTGTGTTATTTCACCAGGTTTGCTATTGTGGTGCCATCTTGTCCGACGCTTGTCCAGCCTTGGGAAATGCCTACGGGACACTGGTGTATGGCTGTACCCATTTCACACCTGCATGTTGCATTCTCCGTGGATGATTGCCATTATTGGTGGGGGTAAGCATGTTCTGTACCCACATCCTCCCACGGGCGGACAATGGATCCTCTGCCAATCATCTCCGACACCCATTTCTGCATACCCAAGATGCCATGGCTGCAACCCTCGACAGTAGCCATTGCAAATCCTCCATGTGCGGAATGGGATGTGGACGACATGTGTGGACTCGACAATCTGTGGATGTCTGTGCATATGTCCTCATTTCATGGACAGGTGTCATCAACCTTGAACACGCTGGGGCATTTCTGCTGTGCCGTAGTCACGGCTGTAGTTCATCTGGTCTCCTCAAAAAGGGTAAATTTTGGGTCCTACAATGGACACAAATGTGCATATGTAAAATGTAGAACATGTTGGACTGTGTCCATCTGGCCAGTGGTTGTGACCGCTGCTGTATGTTCCCAATCGGATGTGTTTGACTACACATATTATGTTGTGCTACTAAAACCCGTGTCCTACCACAATTAACCCAAATGGTAATGATGTCATGCTGCAGGTTGGCAACTGCTTTAAGTAATCCTCAAAAGGCCCAGTAGGACGATACGCCACTGTATTGTCAATATAACACAGCCGAACATGTATACCCTATTTATTCATTTAAGGATGTCATATGCGGAACTCAGTGTTGAAACATCCTATGACCTTCCTAGTTGAAGTTGTTGTGCCATTAGTATATGTTCCACAGGTCGCCATTTGTTCCGCAGTATGGAAGCGGTGATCCCATGTTGTTGATGGCAGATCCAGTGCCATGTACCGGTATTCGTACGGCACATCTGTCTTTGTATGGGGAGGTCTACTGTAGTCCCCATCTGTATTTCCTGTGTTATGCCTTACTGCAGCTGTAATTCCATCAGGTTTCCAGTTATAGGTGCCATCTGGTACACTTGTCCATCCATGGGAAATGCCTACTGACACTGATATAGGGCTGTAACACTCACACCTGCTTTTACATTATCCGTGGATGCTTTGCATCATTAGTGGGGAGGACGCGTTATACCCGCATCCCTCACGGGCGCGACAACGGATTATCTGCCAAACAACACCGAGCCCCATTTTGCATACCCAGGATCCCATGGCTGCAACCTCCACGGTACCCATTACACATCCCTCAGCGGGACTGGGATGTGGACGCATTCTATGGACACGACAATCTGGGGATTTCTGTTCATATGTCCTGCATTTCATGGACAGTTGTCATCAACCTTAAACACGCTGGTGCATATGTCTAGCTGTGCCGAGTCACGCTGTCACTTCTTTGGCGCATCTAGCTGGTCGATGGTGCGAATGGATCAATTTTGAGTCCTACAATGGACAGGCGTGCATATGTAAAGTGTAGAACGTGTTGGACTGTCATCTGGCCAGTGGTTGTGACTGCTGCTGTTCCCCAATCGCGGATGTCTGTTTGACTACCCATATTATGTATTACTTGGCCTGTCTATGTCCACAAGCCGGTAAGCAGAAATACAGCAAACCTTGATTCCTGGTCATCTTCATAACAGACATTATTGCATATATATCAGGCCAAAACAGACAATGACACTAAAGATACACCACAGTCAAATGATAGAGCTCTTTCACCGACATGGCATCGTCGGAGTACGAAATACATTGTGGTCGTCCCTTATACTTCCTTCAGAGTCAGTTAAGTCAATTAATCAATAAACCTGCTCATAGTTACAGTGCTCCAAGTCTTGATGATAACGTGACATATACTGATCAGTGTTTATTACTTCAATGGAAACAATAATACACCAACGATGTGTATATAACTACAGATTGGTAATACAATCAGTATTGAAACATAGTTGATAATTGTAATCACCTTAGAATGTAGTGTTCTGATGAATTTGTATATCAATGTGTATGAGTTGCATTCCGATTCCAAAGCATGGAATCAATGATTACAATTTAATCATAGTTTGTATAAATATTACTGTAATGAGTCAGAACACATATGAATATGACTGTATTCTAACATATCAATGTGACATGGAATGAACTGTAGTCGCATACATGTTTTCCAGTGACAAATCTATGTCCATCGCCTATATGTCAGGACTGCTGTGTGTGAATATATACTGGAACCCTCGTTTCATACCTTCTTTGTTACTGTCTGTGGATTACCTGTGTACACATATCAATTACCATGCCATACCTTTCCACTGTACCGTTCTGGCATGGTGACGGCTATTGGCTTAATCTTGTTGTGTGTTACATTAACCAGTGTCATCTGGCTGCTGGTGGTGTGTGACCTTCTTGCTACTTTAACCTGATCCATAGTTGGAAGTGCTTCCACTGGCCATATATCGTTCATATCTATCTGGTGTAACCAGTCCTTTCACTTTCTGTTGTTGTTCTTCTTTGTCATATATGAGTACTGGTATGTACATAGTGTGGAGCATTTCTCCACGGCCTCTGCTGACACTGACATACATCCAGCTGGCCTAGCCCGGTCAACATAGAGCAACAATGCAATTCGTGTGCACCTTCACGCTCGTTACTGATGCACAACTATCAATCCATACTAACACACATGCTATACTGTCCACAGTCTATGTTTGTCTCATCACATAGGTGCTTCACTATTTCTAATGGTACTGGACATTGATTCCATACGTTCAGAGGCTAACATTTGTGAGACATGTCTGGTTAACAGGACACATTAACCTTTGCTGAGTGGATCACACAGATTCTTTTTGCATTTCTAATTGTAGGCTATGCATTGCGCTTGCATATCCGCATTCTGTTTAGAAATGTTTACTGTTCATTTTGACTATTCGGTAACATATCTCTGATCCGTTGAGACGGTGCAGAACGATTACACCTTTATATGTAACGGCCTTTGCAGCATGGATGCATTACGTACACATTCACATCTATATGTTCTATATGAATTCAAACGGGACTGCATTCACGTTAGGTTAGACCCTACACGTTAGCTGTTCCTCTCTGTTTAATATGCACCCATGACACATTTCATACCCAACACCACCACCACGCACGCCACAGGCATCCATCCTGTTGGAAAGGTGCGGTACTACATGTTAAATATTCCTTATTCCTCCGCCATGGCCCAGGATGCTGTGACCCAATGTTCAGATCTGGGCTTATACCACATACCCCTTGTCAGGGTGTTCCTGGTGCTTTGTTTGGGCAACCCCATGTAATGGAACTGCTGACCTATACTGTTAGATGAGTCACATGGGCACTGTTTGTCCGTGTCATGATACCTGCCCCCCAAACCTTCTAAAGGTATTTACAACACATTGTGAATCTTTACATTTCATTGCTATATTGTACAGTAGTGATAGGGTTAATCTCATATATATAATTGATATTACAGGTGTCTCTAGTTCTTGTAGGATATTGGCATCAGAACATATATATGTAGCTTATACTCCAGACATTGCAGACAGCATGTTGGTCTTCACATATATGTAGATATATTCATTTTTTCCATGAAGTATATACATGAAGCAATGTCAATTCACTGTGTGGAATCTGTAACCCAAGAAAGGTTTCTTAGCTTGTTTGCTAAGGCATTTAGTACATTTCAGTTTTACATGACCGATTATGTTTAAATGTAGTAGGTTGACTGCATTGTATGTATTAAAGATGTCTGCTTATGAAGCAGACAAATATTTTAATATTTTATTTTATTTTACATTTGTTGACCTTAGTCTGGCTGGATAACAAGTCCATTTTCAGCAGATAAATGGGAGTAAAGCTACACTAGTACATTTCAGACTAACAATTTATTCAGGGAAAATACATTATTAGAACATTGAGAGTATGAAACAGTAAAGTAACAAGTTTCCATTATAAAATAAGATATATGCGCTCAACATACTATGGTGACTGACTTACTTCCTGGTGGCCTCTGGTCCTGACCGCTGTACACTCATTTATGCTTTGACTTCATCTGCTCTGTGTCTCTATGGGGAATGTCAAGTTGTCCCTATGTGTATTACCTGTGTAATGCCCTGCTGCAGCATAATTCCACCGGGTTTGCAGTTGGGTGCCATCTGGTATACATCCATCCATGAATTGCCTACTGGATACTGGTATGGGCTGTACACATTCCACACCCACATTTGCGGATGCTTTGCATTATATGGTGGTGTACGGCCATCCCTCCCACGGGGCGGGACAGGATTGCCTGCCAAACACACCGGGTTGTTTCTACATACCCAGGATCCCTTGAGTGCAACAGTCCACAGTACCCATTACACATCCTTGTGCGAAGTGATGTGGACACTTGGGACTCAGTACCCTGGTATTTCTGTGCATATGTGCTGCATTTACATGGACAGCTATCATCAACATTGAACACGCTATGTGCATATGTGTTGCTGTGATGTGGTGACGACAATCATTTCATGAGTGATACGGAAGCTGTACGCAGTCAATGAAATTTGGGTCCTTCAATGGACACCAATGTGCATATGTCAAATTAGATGTTGCTGGACTGTGTCCACAGCCAGTGCTTTCACTGCTGTATGTGTTCAATCGGATGTCTGTTTGACTACCCATTCCACATGGTGCAATAACCAGGTGATTTCTGTGAACAAATGACATACATCCAAGATGCTGGTTAGCAACTGCATATAAACCTCAGACATCCCAATGGGACATATCCGTCACTGTATCAACATAACACCACCGAACATGTAGATCCTATGCATTCATTGAAAATTTTCTTCATAGGTGGGAACACCATTGTACATATCCCAGTTGACGCTGGGTGTGCCATTAGTATGTGTTCCACAGGTCACACATCTGTTCGCTTGTATGGTAGCGGTGCTCCTCATTCTGTTGCTGGCAGATTGAGTGCTGTGTACGCCGGTTGCTCGTCCGTATGGAATGTCAACTGTAGTCCCTATGTGTATTTCCTGTGTTATGCCTGCTGCAGTGATTTCCCGGTTTGCAGTTGTGGGTGCCATCTGGTCATACGCTTGTCCATACATGTGATCTGCCTACTCGACACTAGTATAGGGCTGTTCTCATTTCACACCTGCATTTTGCATTCTCCAGTGGATGGTTTGCATTATTAGTGGAGGTGTACAGGTTACACATCCCTCCCACGGGCGGACAAAGGATTGGCTGAACAACACCGAGCCTAGGGTCTACATACCCAGAATCCCTAGACTGCAACATTGACAGTACCCATTACACATCCTTCATGTGCGGACTATGATGTGGACGCAGTTCTATGGACCCACCCTGGGGATTTCTGTGCATCTGTGCTGCATTACATGGACAGCTATCATCAACATTGAACACGCTATGTGCATATGTGTACCTGTGATGTGGTCACGACTAAGAGTGCCACGGCAGTCTGAGACAATTTTGGGTCCTACAATGGACACCAATGTGCATATGTAAAGTGGACTGTGTCCGTGTGGCCAGTGCTTTTGACTGCTGTGTTCCCAATCGCGATGTCTGTTTGACTACCGATTGGACAAGGTGGAACATAACCAGGTGATTTTACTGTGAACAATGACATACATCCAAAGATGCTGGTTAGCAACTGCTTCATATAAACCTCAGACATCCCAATGGGACATATCCGCTACTGTATTTCCAATATAACACCACCGAACATGTTGATCCCCTATGCATTCATTTAACCATGTTGTCTTCATAGGTGGGAATGCCATAGTTTACATATCCCACTTGGCGTTGTGTGCCATTAGTATGTGTTCCACAGGTACATCTGTTCCGCTGTATGGTGCCTCCTCAGTGTTGCTGGCAGATGAGTGCTGTGTACGCCGGTGTTGGCACAGCGGTCCGCTTTGTATGTGGAATGTCAACTGTAGTCCCTATGTGTATTTCCTGTATGCCGCCGCTTGTGTCATTTACCCGGTTTGCAGTTGTGGGTGCCTTGGCCATACGGGTGTCCATCCATGACAATTGCCTACTGGACACTACTATAGGGCTGTACACATCTCACACCTACATTTAGCATTCTCCGTCCGAGTATGGTTTGCATTATTAGCGGAGAGTAAGGCAGGTGCTACACACATCCCTCCCACACGGGAGGACAAAGGATTGCTGCGAAAACAACACCGAGCCCAGAGTCTACATACCCAGAATCCCTTGACTGCACAATTGACAGTACCCATTACATCCTTCATGTGTGCGGACTGTGATGTGGATGCCTTCTATGGACCCGTCCCCTGGGTATTTCTGTGCATCTGTGCTGCATTACATGGACAGCTATCAGCAACATTAAACACGCTATGTGTGCATGTACCTGTGACGATATGAGTTCAGGTGATTGAAATAAGACATAATTTGTTCTTTCCACAATTTTTGGGTCCTACGATGGACACCACTGTGCATATGTAAAGTGTAGAGCTTGTCGGACTGTGTCCTTGTGAGCAGTGGTTTCACTGATGCTGTGTGTTCAGCAATCGTGTATGTGTGCTTGACTACCCATACTGTGTTGTGCTACAGGAACCATGTTTTCCACCAGAAACCAATGCTATACATCCATTGTTGCAGGTTAACAACCACTTTCATACCATACCCAGAGGTCACGATATGCCACTTCATTATCGGAACAACACCCCAGACTGTGTACATCATGGGAACTTTAGGTCTTACCAGCCATTTCCAATTGTAGACACATGTCAATACATGTATGATAACACATATTGTCATGCAGAAGTTGATCTATGTTATTTGGACATTGGCTTCTGCTTTTGGCATCCGCTGTGTGTGTTGCCAGTTAACATACACATTGCTTGCTCAGAGGCAGACTACACACTGCACTACTGTGGTCTCCTTTAAGGACCCTGAGCCAGTGGTCACAGTACAGCAGCCACTGCATCAATCACATTTGCCATCTACCAGTACCTACAGGACTGCATGTACCAGGCATTCACTTACCCAACTGTGGTTCATTGTACCAATGCCAAGCGTCCAGTGTGGTGTACCCCAGCCATACACATGATGTACAACACGAGGAGGTGGCTACTACAGGGTGGAGCAGACACCTTGTGAGGTGTGACACCCTTGGTCATCATGTGTAGAGTTACACAATGTCATGGGATTGTCCAGGGCACATTCCACAGATATACCTACATGGACCTGGCTGACAATCATACCACCTTCAGTTGCTATGCTCGACACCTGTGAGGTCACTACCACATATGCTCTGACTGGGTTCACATAGAGGTGGGGTTTACTCAACATACACACATTGCCGACATACAGGCTGACAGGTCCAGTGAGGACATCTCCACACCCTCCACCACACATGTGGAGATGTCTGTACCAGCGGTTTGTGGTCACCAAATGTTCTGTGACACACAGGTGGGACATGCTCTCTCCAGGGTAGTGTGAATAGCATCCATGAGACCAGATGGTGAGCCCGCTGTGTACTCCACTATCTCATTTGGGATTAGGACCCACAGTTAGGACAGCTATTTCTTTATAGCCTCACCTCAGGTAGGGTGCCCAGGTTGTATCGCATGACAACTGTATTCCCACATCACAGGGCCAATGCCTCCACTGAGGCTGGTTATTACTGTCCCAGTACCCTGAGGAGACCTATCTGCATAGACATGGCGTGGGATCATACGGTTCGCATGACTGCATAGGGGACATACATACGATCCCACACGGTTTGTCTTGTTCAGGGCGGTTCATGCCTTTAAGACATGGTTGACATTTTGACGGTCACCCAGCCCATTGCTGGGGGGGTTGCAGTCCATACAGCCTACCTCGCCTGGCAAAGGGCTTCATAACATTACCCCTCAGGTAACGAATGAAACCATTGGCTGGGATGTGAACATGTACATCACAGAATTTTTGTTGTAAAACTGTCTATTTTTGACAACCCAACCCCACATGGTCCCCTAGGGTTTTTTTCCCCCGGCTTTGGGCAAAGTTCAGACCAACTGCCTGGGTCCACAGGTGGTGTCCCCCAAAAGGTTTCCATTCCGTGGGTGCACCCCCTG
>NW_025053817.1:0-9405 GCF_019279795.1 Protopterus annectens | reverse complement strand
TTAACTTTTGGACGTCTTATTGATTAATGATAAGGTGGAACATTGTTTCAAGAGCAAAATATTTAGAAAACCTACTTACTCAAACAGTTTTTTACATTTTTCTAGTTGTCACCCAATTCATCAGAAGCGGGCTGTCATTATGGACAAATGGTCAGGGCAGCTCGTATGATTTCTGACAACTTGGATTTTGAATGTGAATGTGAGTTATTGCAAAGTATGTTTTTGAATAGAGGTTATCCAGGTCACCTAATCAGAACTATTAGATCCGAAGTTGAGCAAAAACGACTGTCTGGGCATTTTAAACCCTTATTAACGGTCAAAGTAGGGCTAGGTTTGAATTCTGAGGCATCTCTCAACAATGTGTCTAATGAATTTGTAATTTTAGATAGTTCTAATAACAGTTCATATCAAACAAGTTTTTTATTTACTTATTCATTGGACCATAAAATTATAAAAGATATTTTGTATAAGAATTGGTCAGTAATTAAAAATAATGAGTTTTTGCTGAAGACCTTAGGGCATAGACCAAAAATAACCTATAAGAGGGGTCCCAACTTAAAAATATTCTTGAAAAAAGCGTAACGTTTGCCTTACTCATTCTAACATTAGAGGGATGTTCAAGTGTGGCTGTTGCCAGCAATGTAAACATATGTTGCTAGGTCAGGCTTGTTTTATTAGGGATAAAAGATATGTGCTCAATTCCAAATACACAGAAAGCAAAATTGTTGTTTATGCAGCCTTATGTCAACAATGTAATGGGTTTTATATAGGGAAAACAGAGAGAAAATTTAGACAAAGTGTGTACGAACACATTTATGCTATTAATAAATTGGACCCTAATAATGCTTTAGCCAAGCACATTATACAGCATCCAACTCATTCATTTAGGTTCATTATTTTGCAACAAAGAACCTTGGATATTAGAGGGGGCCCTTGGCAACTGAAACTTGAGTTGGATGAATTAAAATGGCAAATATTAACCAATGCATAGTCCTATCTGGGCTTAAACGAAACGTTGTCCATTAAGTGTATTTTAAAATTATTGTCATTAAATAGGTAGAATAAATAATATTAACCTATTTTTATTCATTTTTTATATTTTAGCTAGTTTAAATTAAATGTATATATATATATATATATATATATATATATATATATATATATATATATATATATGTAACATTTTGGTATCTATACATATATATATATATATATTTTATAAAGCATATATAGTTTTGAAATAGCAATGAGTGTTGATATAAGTATTTATACATTCTCATTTATGCTATATGGAATTACGTTTACTGTATTTGTGATTATTTATGGGCATAATCAGGTTGGTCTGCTATACATATGAATATTTTTAGAGTAGTGAGGTTTCTGTCCTTATTTTTGATTTTTGATTTATAAATGTTTTTTATGTATAATGTTCTATATGGTGAGCATTTCCCTTTTAATTAATAATTACTATCTAATTAGGTAATGTATTTAAATTCCTATTGTTACTGTTTTCACTGTTTGTCTGAAGAAGGCTTAGTAGTGACTGAGCCGAAAGCGCCATAAACAGTGCCTATTAGTTGAGTCCGTTCTCATTGTTTCCAGGTCCATCTTGTTTGTATTTTTACCAGTTTTTATATTCTTGCCATTACATACCGTGTAGGACATTGTGAGGTGTAGAGGGGTACAGTGACCTACATTTCCCTAGCTGACACACCATTTGTGCTGACACGTACAATGTACAGGGATTATAAGACTAGTGTGCCACTGTGAATATCAAAGGGGAGGCTATTGTACACTTGTTTCCCATGTTCCCTTCTGACACATCCAGTAGTAGGCAGGGCAGAGGCAACCACCTATGTGGTGGTTAGTGGTGGAAGTGTTTTGGAATGGGGTATGGTACTCCAGTATCCACATTGGTGTTCAGTCCATGCCTCTGTCACCAGGCACCTGTTGCAATACATCTGCTCTCTCAGTATATATATATATATATATATATATATATATATATATATAAATATTTTTTATTTACACACACGTATCACACACTAACATACTGCTAAACATCCATTACTGTACAACCACCATTTATGCGTTTGCACTACAACCTACATTGATATGTGCACATAGCAACCTTCAAATACATATGTATGCCCAGCCTTCACTAACAGTTGCAGTATGTCCCCTGCCCTATGCACATCTTCATATATATATATATATATATATATATATATATATATATATATATATATATATATAGATACAGACTGCTAACACATATGGAGGGTTCAGTAGTTTATATTACCTTTGTTTCTCATTGCTGTTTGTGATGGCTTGCTGCTTGGTGGCCTGCTGATGGTTAGCTTGATGTTTTTTATTTATTTATTTATTTATTTTTTTTGGTTCTCTCTCTCTGTGTCTCTGTGTCTCCCTCTCTCTCTCTCTGTCTCTCCCTCCGGTTGTTGCAATGAAACTATTGCATGTGTGGACTGGGAGTACAGCCTGCTGTGTGGTAATTGCAGTTCTTACTGTGATTTCAGGACAGTGCTATAAAATGTTAGGTTAGGTAGGCATAGCCCTTTCAGATTTTCAAGGTGGGGACTATGCTGGTATGCTGTGGACACTGTTCTGTGAGTGTAAAGGTTGGTATGTCTCTCATATCTAAGGCTGTGTTGTAGGCACTGAAATGCATATTGTACTGAAACCTGACTATTGCTTCCTCCAGTTCATTCTTCTCAGTATGTATGTTAACTGACACCTAATAATACTAATACTGTTTAAATGGGAGTATGTGCTTTCCTGTGGGACTTGTGGATTAACTGGTATACAGCAGTGGCTCTTGCAATTTGTTGCTATGAAGCCACTATTTAACCTTTACATTCACTCCTTGAAGGACTGCTAGGTGTCTTTACTGGAATGTGTTGCTATGGCTTTCCTATTTTCCATTTACATTCACTCCTTGTAATGCTTGCTATATTTCTTTCAGCAGCAATTCCTTATATGATTGGTGTGGTTTGGTGGTACTGCATGCAGTCTGGTCATTCCGGTGTGGGCGTGAACACCATACAAGGTTATTTTATTTTGCTGCTGAGCAGTAGTGGGGCCTTGTACTCTTTGTACTAATAGTTATGGATAGCAGGCACATGCAGCGCTTTGTAAACTGCTATACTGTCCTTATTTTTAGTTGGCTACATCCTTTGATATTTCTGGGTTGTACTCCTACATGAGGGTGTGCTTGTGGAAGCAATTCTACAGCTATTCAGAGAGTGTGTGACAGCAGACAGAATGATATGCCTGTGAGTTTGTGACACTTGCAGGCCTCAGATACTCTCAGGTGTATCTTTTATCAGCCTCAGAATGGTACATATCAGTGGAATACACCTGTGATATATTTCACAGATATTCTGCAGTTGTGACTGTGGGGTATTTTTGAGCAAATGTATTACTACACCATTTCTGACATGCAAGTAGTGCATATTTAAGTAATTGATAGTTACCATTATAGCAATTCCACGCCATGGTTATCGCAGCGGATCACGAAGTTACTGCACGGTTGGCGTGGTTTCACCCTCGGGACCAAACAAAGACAACCGTGGGTGTAAATCCCAGACGTACCCAATACACCCAGAAGTGGGTTATTGCTATTATCTATGGCATTATTTAAGAAAAGAAATAATTACTTTTCTTAAATAATGGCATTGCATATCTCTTTTGCTGCCCTTCCACAGCTGTCTGGTATCGCGGCAGTTTCTGATAGCCTGTTAACAGCGCGCATGCCTCACGCAGGCACATCAGGCTGTGGCCAAAAAAGCAACGGAGAAAGCAAGATCTCCATTGCCTTTTTGTTTCCGCTATGTTAAATGGGTTTAACGATAGCAAGACAGCTTTAAAATAAGCAACGGAGATGTCCGCTTATTTTAAAAACTGCTGTCTCATATGTTAAACTCATTAACATAGCGAATAACAGGCGCAACAGAGATCTTGCTTCTCCGATGCTTTTTAACCGTCTCGCTATGTTAAATGGGTTTAACATAGCAGACAGCGAGACAGCGGTATAAGCAACGGAGATCTCCTCGCTGCTTGTTTTAACTGCCGTCTCGCTATGATAAACCCATTTAACACAGCTTCTAGACAGGTTTAAAAGCAATGGAGCAGCAAGATCTCTGTTGCTTTTACACACTGTGTCGCCATGTTAAAGGAGTTTAACATAGCAGAGACAGCTTTAAAAAAGCAACGCGGAGATCTCCTTTTTTAGTTCTGTGTCAATATTGTTAAACTCTTTTAACGGGCAATAGCGACACAGTGTTTATAGAGACTTATGGAAAACTAATGGAAAACCGAGATACTAATGGAAAAAGTCCGAGGCTGACGGACCTTTTTCCATAGTATAAGTCGATACAACGCTAACGGCCGCTGGCCAATCAGCATGCACGTTTTGGAATATTAATGGGGGGTCATGGTATAATACGTGGGATTCCACACCTTTCTGCCTACTGTTAGTACATTTCACAGGGAGTCAGTGGGGCACAGTTAACATTTGTTTTCCAATCAGGAACATCCCTGTAAATCAGTCACAGTTGCGAGGTCTGGCCTCTTACCTATTCAAATATGGCAGTCTTTATCCTGCTCTGATAGTGTGTGTGGTTTGCAAGGTGCTACTGTCACATTATTACCTACTAGCTACCTACTAGCATGTCTGTTTCTCTTCTCACACTAATGTAATGCAAATCCATGAGAATTGCCAGTAAAGATACAAGAAAAGCTTTGTGTAATAGACTTCCTATATTCCCTTTACATTCATTCCTACTATTTCATGCTATATTGCTTTCAGCACAATGTTCTTGTGTATCAGTCATGGCTTAGTGGTAAGTCATGCAGACTAGTGTTTCCAAGGTCCTGGGTTCGAGACTGACAGACAAATTTTATTTTCCTGCTGAGGAGACTACAGGCCTTGTCATTCAGAGTGACTAAGGCACTTTTAAGCAGTTGTAAGCGGGTTAGCACTGGTTTGCATGGAGCTCACGCATGCACAGTGCCACTTAGCTTCACGCACACGCCAGCTGCTTATTACACTGGCACCCGCTTACTACTGCTTAAAAGTGCTTACCTCACACCCGTGCTAATTTCTTTGAAAGAAAAGAAAATGGGGAGATAGGAAAGTGGTGAAAAAGGGGGCACAAAGAGGGTAGAACAGTAGGAAAACAAGCTCGGGATTTGCAGGCAGGATGTAGGAGAGGCCCATAGCTGCCCATTTCTTTATCAGAAACAGCTGTGCAAATGTGTGTAATTTGGTGTGAAATTTGAAACCTTCCACCCCTGAGAGAGGGGTGAGGACAAAAAAATATGTTGAACAGCCAATTGGAATTACCAGTTCACATGTCCAGCAGACATGTCTGCAAAATGGGCAGCTATGTATGGGGCATAATTTTTTTGCGGGAACAGAGTACCCTTTTTTTTATTTTTCAGGTGAGAGTGGAATGTAGCAGGTACAGGGGAAGTAGGTATATTTGGGGAGGTAGGTAGGGGAGGTTAACAGACAAGACAAACAAGATGCATACAAGGGCAGGTATGACACATAATGGGGGAACACAATTGACCGAGGACGGATACTTGGATATCGTGAGCTCCATGAGCCCACAGATGGCAACAGTGGAACTGAGATCCCCACCCATGGGCAGTTGCCACTGCGCCTTCTTCACTGCCCAGGATGGGGCTGTGCTGGGGCTGTGGGACAGGCAGCAGGCACACCCATGAGTTGCACCACCCGTGCCTCAAGAAGCTGGCGTGGGGTTCGAAGCTACCAGAATGCCTGATCTCGCTTCACGCACCACAGACCTGGACACTGTAGGGTGAGTGGGCCGGTCTCCTCCGCCACGCTTGCAGAGGGGGATGAGCCCAATCCTGCAATGTTTCCACCTCAAGGTGGCACAGGCCACTGGAGGAGTTTCTCGACCTGGGCACTAGTGCCAGGTGCACTCGCCAGCTGAGGTGAGAGAGGTGGGTCCGCTGGAACCGCCTTCCCTGTTGTCCTATGTTTAGCAATATTTTATGACATTTTGGGTTAGTAACAAACAATACCATTCAAAATTAGTTGTAACAGCATGCATCAGTATTCCATTAACCAAAACACCCATGAATTCCAAACATTGAACAGCAAGCATAACGCATGCATATTTTTGAACAACAGTACACAATCCAACAGCATGCAGAGTTGATTGATGGCAACGGTAACATCAGGTTTGGATATGTGAACTGGGCACATGCATCAACGTACGTGCAAATATGTTTGAACCAACAGGACAAATGTCCATAGGAATTAATTGTGAATACACATACCCAGTTTGTTGTGGAATGGCATTATTGTGAATATAGGTAGAGTGAAGAAATATTTCATTAACAACTTCAACGACCTATACATTTGCTGTACATCTCTAGTAGCTGCAGATATATATACCCTACAGGTCTTAGTACAGTTTCCTATATGTAACCTTAGGAATGTTGGTGATGGGACTATTACTGCTACATTAATATACATTGCATTTTTATTCATGCACGTTCATATCTGGCTATGTTCAGGTGCAGCATCCTGCTACATTTGATTTATATGGCTCTAGACAACTGTGGATGTTCATTATGTCATACAACCATACTATCTCCATATTGCAAGGGTACAGCAACATATCCAAATTGTTAGAGCAGACACATTTTTAGCTTCAGTACTTTATTACAAACATTTCACTGTTTGTTTGTGGCTGTCTCATTCATTTCATTATGTACTGACTGCAGTATACTTTATTCAAGGATTACTCTTTAACAACTTTCTTTGTCGATTCATACCTCTTTCTCACACTCTCACTTGTTTTATTTTACAATTCAGATGGTACTTAATTCTAAGTATTATTAACATGTCATACTTAAGGTTACAACAATCACTTTCCAACAGACTCACTTGTTTCATATGGCAGATTTTAAAAAGGGGATGTATTTGACACATGTCTATTGTCTTTAAACTTGTTTACCACTAATTTTCAGGCTGCAGCAGGTTATCTGGAAATATTACAATACAGGTGGAAAATCTCTATTTCAGACTTGTTTAATTTTTATTTCTGGATTACAGATGCATCACTTATCTAATCATACAGTACTAGCAGAATCTTTCTTCTAGTGTTATTTGAACTTTATTAATTGTAACTACACTGAACTCTTTTACAAGCTGTCTCACCTTATATTGTATAACAATTACAGAAAAATAATTGCTAACTTGCACTGGTGGCTGGCAACCGGCCCAGCCTATCACCATAGGCTCGCCGATTCGCGAGAATGCACACCTGCAGCTGTAATATAAATTAAGTAATATTGGAACATACATCTCCATAATATCAGCTAGGATAATTTCTTATCATTTAATTACATGGATACTTACTCAGTAGTGGGGCATTGGGCATTTGCGGGCCTCCTGGATCCAGCAGTTCAGTTGGTCCTGCTTTCATCATCCTCAGGTCCATGTGGTGGTGATGGACCCAGTTCACCAGTCCTTGGTATGCCTGTGGCACTGGTGAGATCATGTGTAACTGGTTCCATGCCTCTGCCTCTGGCGCACTCCCCCACAGAACCTGGCCCTGCATGAGTTGAGCCTCATGATCATGCTATGGGACTAGGAGCCAAATCCATATATCTGGACTCCTCAGCACCCCACCTCTGTGTTCGGGCGACTGCCCTCTCCTACACCTGCCATCCTGACTGCAAATAGGTTCACATAATCAGACCATGCTGTGGCTATTCCCACCTATGGGGCTTATATATGCCGTTTTTCCTGCACTTAACTGTGATTGGCCATTTTGGAAATGAATCAGCTTAAAAAAACCTGCTTTATCATGCTTCTATTTCCATTCATTCCTATATACATGCTAATACTGCATTTTTCAGTATAGCTGTCATGGCTTAGTGGTTCAGTACTTTGACTATGATGCACAGTATCCTGGGTTCGAGCCTGGGCATTGCTTTTTTTTTATTTTACTACTGTCTAGGACAGGCTTAGAGGTGTGTCTGTGTAAAGGCAGCTTTGATACAGGTTAGCCCAATGTTTGCCCACCGGGTAAGCCGGGATTGGTTGCACTGGCAAGAGGCTCCACACAAACAGGTTACGCTGGTTAACACATTATTTGGCTATGAGCATGTATATTACACTATGAGAAATGTTGCTCAACTATGGGCACACAGTTTCAGCATGTTAAAGTGCTGCTCAACTCCAGGCACTCATATTACACCTGTTAAACCACTGCTCACCTGCGGGCAGTCATACTCAGCTTGTTAGAGCGCTGCTCAGCTATGGGCACTTATAAATTTTTTTTTTTTATTGTGTCAGATTTCTTAAAAAATACATGGCCCATTTTATTACATTTTACTTAAATTATAGTTATATATATACATATATGTCAGGGGATTGTTTCATGCTTATTACATTAAAAATAGTAAATGATGTTGTTGGGGTTTGAACCGTGACTACCTCCTCTTTGGCTGACATCTCATTGCCACTGCTACATCTGCCATTCATGGCTTAATTTACATATTTAGATCTTATATGCTTTTCAGCAATGAGTGCTAATTGTATGGCTGGCAAGGCACTGCCCACGCAAACAAGCGCAATTATGGGCAAACATTTTTGAAATTATAAAAAAATATATTAAACTGTTGATTTTTACATTTTACATTACAGTTGGGTTTATAGTCTGTGAGGTCATGTGTGCTGTTGTGTTTCTTGACATTTTCGCGGACTCGCTTGTGGGAGTTTCCTTTCAGGACAGTGACTCTTCTGGGGGCATGTCCCTTTGCAGGACTCGCTGTGCGGACACGCCCCCTACTTTCCTACATGGACCGTGTTAGCCTATGGTGTGATTCAGCATGCCCTCATGAGATATGCATGGCATGCTGACATCATAATCGCTTTTAACTCACAGCCTCCATGTAAGACTTGCTAACTCTTTCACGGAGGTTTTGTGAATCCTGCCTATTGAGTATAATAGGAAATCTTTTTATAGATACACTCACGATGTGGGCTTGGTAAAAAAACAGTAAAATTGATAAACTGTGTGCAGATTCTAAAATGTATTCTTAGACAAAACAGATTATAGATATATCTACGAAATCTTATGCAAAACAGCTTGGCACCACAAAAATGGTAATATGTTGCCCTAAAGTGACATCCAGGTAACCCCAGATACTGGAAGCAAATTAGATTATATTGAAAATTAACTGCACAAACTGGATCCAAACAAAGTACAGGGAGGAGACAGAATTAGTAACAATGACTGGAGAACACTTCAGTAATAACTTATAGTACCATTATATCTATTATTCACTAGGTCATATAAATATGGGGAGATTCTTCAAGACTGGAGACATGAAAAA
>NW_025053816.1:0-10479 GCF_019279795.1 Protopterus annectens | reverse complement strand
CTCTGAAGTGCATTGTGCTAAGCAACCAGCCTGGAGGTGTGTATATCATGGGAAATATGGTACATCACCACGGAGTATTCGGTCCTGGTTACATGACTGAAGGTGTGGTATGGTAATAGTCTGTTAGGCATGGGTGCTTTTCAGGGCCTAGAAGCAGGTCGCAGTCACTGGAGATATTAGTGGCCCGTATAAGGAGTGCCTCGGGTTGGTGCATTTGAGATGAAGATGTCAAGCATTTAGGTAGCATTACCCTCAGGTTTTGCTTGCCTATTCCTGTTATGGTGGTGAATATGTTATTTGAACCGTGCCTAAAACAGGCACCATAGGAGCAACAAGAGCCTTAGACATTATCCGTAATCCCAGGGCTGACAGGTGGGCCATCTGTGCCAAGCATCGTGTTCTATCAACCATGTCATTCAAAACACACAGATACTGGATACCATGGAATGACACCAAAACATAACCAACTGTTGAAGTGAATAATTCAATCCTTGTACCATTATCAGTCTGGACAATGCATAATTCTTCTCAGGGGCTAGAGATACCTGCCTGGGCTACAAGATCGGAGAGCTATTCCATGTCTCTGCATGAAGTTGAGGGAAGTTTACATCTCAGACATTCACACTAACATGGAAATGATGCAGGTCATATTGTACCTGTTGAGGGTGGCCTGGAGTGCATAAATTATATTCGGATCCTGTTACCCGACAGCCAGCTGAAGTGACTATCACCTTGTGTAGCCTGCTGAATGGGACATCAGTGTGACTGTCTATAGAGTCACCTAAACTAGTGTGTTGGGTATGTTATATTGCCCTGTTGATCGATGGACACACTGAGTCTGTAGATATAGTAATTGGTGTTGTGTTGGGCGATGGGGGCTGCCTGCATTCTTTGGGTTCTCTGTTGCCTACAGAGTAGTATTGACAGTCTCCACAAATGTTGTAGTCTTACTATGTGTGGCCTGTGGTGGTGGAGATCTGAGTGAGGACTATGTGATGGTGTGGTGTAGTGCAGCGTTTAACATCCATGATTGTCAGAGTTCAGTCTGGGTTGCAGAGAGCTTTACCTCCAGCTTAATACATATGTGCATCTCTCACAGGTTGTAGTGTTGTATGTTAGGAGGGGCATTGACTGTGTACATGAGACAATTTCTATGTTGCCTCATGATGCCCTGCTCCATCATATGAACAGAGTGATAACACTGAATTGACATGGACGTGC
Source organism: Protopterus annectens (assembly GCF_019279795.1). Classification (NCBI taxonomy): domain Eukaryota; kingdom Metazoa; phylum Chordata; order Ceratodontiformes; family Protopteridae; genus Protopterus; species Protopterus annectens. The sequence continues at coordinate 9,258 of NW_025053816.1, read as the reverse complement.
CTGAATATTTAACTATTTCTCACTAGATATGTGAGGAAAGTGTGTACAACAGCTGTTTTACTCTATTAAGCAGGAAATGTAAGTACAACAATGTTTACTTGTAGGAAATGAGGAGATTGGGTGCTATAGTAATTAGTAGCTCATGAAGTGCTTACATGTTCTGAGCAAGTGCTGAACATGGTCGGCACTACAGATAGGATGTTGGATAACATAAACACACACACGCTAACGGGTATGATACATATCCATGAACACTACAGGCCCTGTAACCATAACTATTAAGGTACAAGGTTCACTCCAAGCTGTGACCTGTCCACATCCTGGTTGTTTCATACACACATATGTAAAGGTGGTTGCTCTACACATACACATCGTAAAACATAGCTTAAGCACCATGTCAGTCTGTTAAAACTTTGAATGGTGCACACCTTGGTTATCACAACCCACAAAGTGGAGACACCCTCATAATGGGAGCACTGCACTATTACCCTGCTGAGTCTGGTCTGAGAAGAGTCCATGAACCTTAATCAACTTATATGTTGTTAGCAGTACAGATATAGATGACAGTATGGATGATTTCACACTGTATCATACCTGTGACAGTCATAGGACATCATCACCCATACTGTGTCACCTACCTCAGTATACTAGATGTACCTTTGTATGTCACAAAGTGTTCTATGATAATATATTGACAAATTAACACTACAAGGTGTGTGAGTGATATGTGCATATCACACTAGTGGCAGCTACAGTAAAAAAGAGTTAATTTGGTGTACTCCCCATACCACACAGACAAATGGGAGGCATCTAGTATATGTGATATGTGAATGGCTATGACCTGGAGCAATAGCTGACTCAGTGTTGGACAACATACAGAATGGGCACATTGTGTGTAGGTCGTGACATATATGTGCACAATCTGACGGCATGCCAACACACTTCATCATCAGTAATATAGAGGAAGGACAGTTAGCGTGTGTTAGCTTGGAACAGGGGCGTGTAGTTGCTACGGAAGGTGTATTCACACCATGGTGTCAGTCAAATGACTGCAGATGTGCCACACAGGCATGTGGCCAGTGCTGCTCGTAGGAGGACCTCTGGCGACATGCCCCTACCGAGACAAGCGCGGCAACTGTTGTCTGAGCGCATGTTTCAGACTGTAATGGTGGTACAGGCACATGCTGAATGGCAAACAGAGAAGGGCAGGCAGAGGCTTCAGAGGGCTGCCATCCGTTCTATAATAACAACATCCAGGCATTGGCAAATGCTCAACAGCAGATTACTCAAAGTTTTGGACAAGCGATTGGGTGACATGGTTTGGAATCCTTGACTGTAGCACCGAAAATCCCATGAAACATGGGCTGTCTGCTGGAACATCTGGTAGGAGTGAGCGCAGGAGCACGTGGGCGTGAGCCAGCTACATCACCTGGTGCAGGTCTCGTGAACAAGCTACCTCACATACCCGCACCCGCAGTGGCGGTAGCAGCAGCAGTGCAGCTGGTGGCTATCCACACCAGGACACAGCAGGCCATGTGGGCGTGGCCTGGATGGTCCCAATGGGGACACGGTTCCAGTGGACATGTCATCAGACAGTAACTTAATCTGTACCTCTGCCTGGTAGTGCCCGCTGCAACCCCTGGCAGGCACAGGTCACGTGGCCATGTCCAGACACTCCCAGTGAGCTCGTAGATCCTGGTCTGTACAGTCTGGAGCTGTCAATAATACCCTCCCGTGTAGGCCAGACACATGGCAGAACTGTGTGCAATATTGGCTACACATACACGCACACACCAGGAACATCTGTAGGGCACCGCAACACTCACATGCATAACAACCAGACATGGCCAATTGGATCACAGGCCTTAACCCACACACATTATGTCATCCACTGGTGCAGCCTTAGCCCCTGGCAAACATTATCACCCTGTGCATATGATGATGCCTGTGATGCATCCCTGTCATCCACACCATCGGTGCAGGGACATGCTCATATGGTCTGACTTGCACACAGTGAACAGGAATAGGAGATGTTGTGTATATTACAAATTGTTGTGTACTGTTGACACGCAGCAGGCATACCATGTAGTACAGGTTTAGAATGCATTGTTTTCTAGTTCATGCAGTATGTGTCTTGGCCAACAAATAGTAACAGCATGTTGGTAATGATGCCCCCAGCTTCCTCCTTCAGAGTCCTGAATTTGGCATGACAGCCATTGAGTAACCAGTGTTCTGCAGTTCCCCCATTTGTAAATGTGGACTACTCACAGGCATGTATGGCAATACTTCCAGCATGCTATACGTATTTCAACCTCACTGTTAGAAAGGCTGACATTCCAAAGATGTCTACATCTACTGATCCAGGGCATGTGAGCTGTGTACCTAAGCTCACAGTGGCTAGGGAGGCATGATACATCCATACCCTGGTGACATCACAGGTACAGTTACATGGTGTGGGGGAGTTTCTATAGTGGTCTGAAATGCATGCTCAAGGGTAGAGGCCAGTTGATGGCATGAGGCCCTCACTGTGTGTAGCTGTAATGGCCACATTCACATTTCAGGATGAGAACACACACACACACACACACACACAATAATAATAACACACATTACCACACACACACACACACACACACACACACACGTATTCACATTAATATGTATTCTGTAGACACAGTGATAATTCTCCACACTCATTGGGGTCAATGACACTGTAACACACAATAATAACACACACACACACACACACACACACTTGATAGGCGTTGAGGTGAGGGACCCCTGCCTATGTGGTAACCATCCATTACAGTACTTGTGCACCCTTACTACGAAGCGACACAGAGAATGCACATGTATTAGGTAGTCAGTAATGCTGCCTAAGATCAGACAGCATCCAACAGGGTCATAGATTTCGCATCACCTGGAGGGCAGGGAGTCCCTATCCTTGTTCACTATGGTAGCATTACATCCTCACTGCATGGACTCCGTGAACAGCCATGGCCATTTACATTTTACACACACACACACACACAATAATAACACACACACACACACACAATAACACACACACACACACACACACACTGTGGAATCCACACATTGAATGCACCTGCATGTCATGCACATACTGATAGCCTCATGATTTGTGTGGATACAATACACCACCCCTGCCTATGTCTTGGCTTTCTACACTGCAGTAGTGCATGTAAAGATCTCTACAACAGTGTACAGGTGTGTGTGACAATTGGGATGTATTCCCCACTCATACATAAGTGGCATATATGGACACATTAAGCAAACATGTTCACATGGCAGTACTTTGAATCAAACACCTGCTATCTTATGATATGTATGACAGACATGCAGCAGTATTGCCCGCATTACAATGTGTACCAATGCTACCTTTGACAATTGTGCTGGTATATGAACATGGGAGGTCATAGGTGTTACAGGTGTCAAGTGATTTGCAGTCAGTGACACCCTGACCATTGTGTATGTTGTAAGTCTTCCCCTGCAATTAACGGAAACAGAGCTTAGTGTTTGCACATGTTATGGTAGGACAGCTTGCTTGACACACCTGTGAGACTGGGTCTTCAAAGCAAACATCCATCTGCAAAAGTTGGCCTGGACCAATTGTATGTACATCCATCCGGCTTACCCTGATGTACATCTTAAGGCATCCACTGGGTGATACTGTCAGTAATTTCACCATATACAGGTGGCACCGATCGGGGCTGCATTGCAACTGCGCATGTTGTAGTGCAAGACACAGATCAATCCGGGGTAAACATCAGCTACTGCAATTAACGAACATGGTAGCTGAATGCACACCTCCTACATGTACATGTGTGCAGGTCCCTTACATTCCTGTAATTCTAGCCAATGCGTTTGTAGGCATTGCAATTGGTAGACATGTGTGTTGACATACATGACACATGGACTGTTGTATGCTATGATAGTTGTCATGGGTAACCAGTACAGAGGGAATGTTAACTATAATATTGCTATCACACCTTATGTACTGTGTTAGTGATTCAACAGCTTATTATGGACCTACCTTCCATCGCATGTGTGTAATTGCTGTAGCCACCTGTCTGCATGAAGGACAGCAACAGATATCCTATGTACATATGTGTTGTGTGCGTGGGGCATGTACATATCCACAGCAAGTGCATGTATGTCATATCCAAACATGAGTGTATTTACTGGTGTATGGCAACAGTTATTTGTTACAGCTGTATATGACCCAGGGCCCCTGTTACGTGTACAGGGCTGGGTACCGAATCTGGTTATGAGTTTTCTAAGTGGTATCATTGCTTTGCATAACATACATGATATGAACTGTGTCAGTGCATGTGGGTAGTCTCGCACAGTTGTGCTGTGAAGCCATAGGTACAGTCCACTGGTCATGGGGTAACATGGTGTTGTACTTAATGTGTATGTTCTGCCACATGTATGGATGTGTTGCTGGTCCAAGGACAGTGTGATGTCTGAGGGCTACATCCTTAGGAGAATGTGGCTTTTGACACAGGTGATCTGCACCTGGATTACATCTGTGCAGGATGGCTTTTGAGTGTATTGGTCAGTATAATGTGAGTGGCCTTCATGTGCGTGGGGACAATAATTCACCATTTGAGAAATGACCTCTCCATTGGTGTTAAGGTGGCCCTACATGTCTGTATCTGAGGCCTGTAGTGGTAGTGCTATTGTGCACAACTGAGCCTTCAGCCGCCAGGGTGTTTCTCACTGCACAGATGTCAGTATTCCCCCATTGTTGGATCTAGGATTGGTAGCTGTGATTATGAACACTACACATCTAGCACTGTTTAACAGTTACAAGCCATACAATGCAGTTGTCCTCTAGGTGTCAGGGTGTTAACCTGGTCCTTTGCAGGACACATCTCGGGTTCTATGAAGGGTACTGGCATGGGCAAGTAGCCCACCTGGCAGGAGACATCACCATAGCAGGTATGTAGTGTGCCAGGTTTAGAATTGATACAATCTTAAGGTGATGGACAGTGCAGCAGACGCGTATGTAGTGAAGAAGCGGTGTCAGATATTTGCTAGTTAAGCGTTCTATGCTAGCAATGACAATCTATCGCACACACTGTTTGCCCTTCTGTGTTTAGGAATCAGAGTGCATACAAACACAGCCCTTTTGCTACTTCAAGTGTGTGAGCATGCCCAGTATGCTGTTGTGTAGATGGACACATATGTGCATTCCAAACGGACGTGGTGCTACACTAAGCTCTTGTGAGCATGCCCAGTGACACCTTATGCTCGGTTATGTGACTCCCCCATGTGTGTATGGGCATGGCCATTGTAATCCTGTATAGCTTATTAGTGGTCATCCAGGCAAATAGATGGCCATACCCTTACTTTCCAGGTTGGATTCTACCATTGAACATTACACTGTGGTTCACAGGTATGTACATTGTATCTGCCAGCATCCATGTCGATGTCCGCATTCCTAGAAGATCATATTGACTGTCTTGAAAGGTGTAGTGTCTGTGATGCATATCATATCTAGGTAGTGTTGTAATAGTGGTCTATAGATGGCAGTTGTCCTGATCACACCACTGGCGTGTGTTTGTCTCCGTCTGCCTTCAGACAGTAATATGCTTTTAGACTGCTCACACTCCATACGTCCCTACGGTCGCATCTTTTCCATTGCTGATGATGTCACCCACCTAGAAGTATGCCTCTGGGAGTGCTGTGATCCAGTAGTCTCGGTAGTGCATTCTGTAATTGCGTAATGCTGTAGTGTAATAAGATAGTTAGGTGTATGTTCTAATCCCAGCCATGCCAATTGTGTGTGTGTTTCCATCTGACTGGGGGCAGAGTAATGCTTTTAGACTGCTCACTTTCCATACAATCACTATCGGCATCTTTTCCATTGCCTATGATGTCAACGTATCCAGAAGTACAAAGGCCTCCTGGGAGTACTGTGCCCAGTCCAGTAATCTTGGTAGCCGTTCTGTAACTGTGTGCATGCTGTAAATTAAGCGGTAAGGTAGTTAGATCTATATTCTTTATGCCCAGTTAGTAGTAATATGTTTCCATCTCGCCTGAGGGGCAGAGTAATGCTTTTAGACTGCCTCTACTCTCCATTGTTAATCTTCCTATCGACGTCTTTTCCATTGCTGGATGATGTCACCTTGCTCCAGAAGTATGATCTGGGAGTGCTGTTATCCAGTAATCTTGGTAGCACATTCTATAACTGCGTAATGCTGTAGTGTGATAAGATAGTTAGGTCTATGTTCTAATCCCAACCATGCCAATTGTGTGTGTGTGTTTCCCTCTGCCTGGAGACAAAGTAATGCTTTTAGGCTTCTCACTCTCCATACAATCCCTATCAACGTCTTTTCCATTGCTGATGATGTCACCCACCTAGAAGTATGCCTCTGGGAATGCTGTGATCCAGTTAACTCAGCAGTGCATTCTGTAACTGTGTAATGCTGTAGTGTAGTAAAGTAGCTAGGTTTATGTTCTAATTCCAGCCATGCCAATTGTGTGTGTGTGTGTTTCCATCTGTCTTGGGGCAGAGTAATGCTTTTAGACTGCTCACTCTCCATACAATCCCTATCGGCATCTTTTCCATTGCTGATGATGTCACCCACCCAGAAGTATGTTTCTGGGAATGCTGTGATCCAGTAATCTTGGTAGCGCATTCTGTAACTGCGTGATGCTGTAGTGTGATAAAATAGACAGGTAGGTGCTCTATTCCAAGGCATGATAGGTGTGTGCGTTTTGTAGTCATATTCTATGCGTTGGTATCTGTGAGAAGCTAGCTCCAGGATGTATTGAGCGTGTTTTGTTGTTTTCCTATATAGTGTCCATATAAATGTCACGCTAATTCACCCATGAGACTGGGTTGGCGCGTTATTACATGCCATTATTACAGATTTCCTCGCTTCAATAGGTCTGGTGAGTAAAACGTCAAGCAGCCCTAATCTTACAATTCTTCCTTCAATACAGTCTAACCCATGTCATAACGCAGCAAAAAACACACTTGCCTCTTGATAGTAACACCAGTACACACAATGCATGGTGAGGCAAGTACAACATGTGGTTTCCTTTTCATTCTCGTCTAATGCTTTGGGTGTCATGTGGTCTGCGTTGTTGTGATATATATATCTCCCATATCTAATGCATGTATGTATGTGTGTGTATTTGTATATGTGTGTCTGTGTGTGTGTGTGTGTGTGTGTGTGTGTGTGTGTGTGTGTGTGTGTGTATGTATATGTGTGTGTGTGTGTGCGTGTGTGTGTGTATATATATATGTGGACATTAGCATACATAAATTTACATGATGGAATATATGTCCTGTACTGTTGAATGCCTGTGCTGGATGATCTGTACATGATAACCTCAGATGCATGTATATCTGCCATGGCTTAGTTGTAAAGTGCATCATCTGTTGTGTGCAGGGTCCCCGGTTCAAGTCGTGTAGAGACTGGTTATTTTGTTTCTGGAAAGAACAAGGGACATTGATTATGGTGATAGTAATGTGCTTTTAACCAGTTGTGAGCAGATCTGCATGACAGTAAGCAGTGGTTATTATTTTGGAGGCTCAGTATGGGTCATGTAACTATGCATTAGAAGACAATACTTTGCAAAAGAGTTTGAAAAATAGTGAATCCCGCTTATTCCCTACGGTGTGATGGTGATCCTAAAGAGTGTATGTGTGTATAGATAGCCGGGTGCAGGACTCAAATATATAGGTGAAAGCATGGGGTGTCAGGCATACCTCGTAATTTTACATTGGAGCCCCTGTCCTTGCGGATTGCTCCTGCCTTATGAAGTATTTTTCAAGCTTAGTTTGTCTATATACCCGCCTAGCGCAATTGGGAAGCGACAACAGCAGTAGGAGAGCAGTCAAGGTGAACAAGCTGTGCAAACAGGTGATAATGAGCAATAATCAGCAGATTACAGGCCCGCCCAGAACACTCACGATAGCGCGCGAGAGCAAGCACCATGCAATAATGCCGCTATTTCCAGACTCTTGCCACCCCACCGGCGTATACATGCGACATTTTCCTCAAAAACAATCCAACCAAATGAGAAGGGCTGCAGCAGGCAAATATAGACCAACATGCAGGAGGCTGAGGGTGGTGTGTGAGGATGTGAACGTTTACAAACAACTCTGAGGAGACAGAGAAGACTTTATGGTGACTCCAGGCTAACCTACCAGGGGCTACATGAGCTGGAGATAGTGGAGCACTATGGGGTGGACAGAGACCTCCTACAGCAGATTGTTGAGCTGTGCTGGCCACACCTGACACATCAAACAGGCAGAGGGAAACCCATCCCAGTGGATACCAAGGTATGTGTAGGCCTAGGTATAATAGCCACAGGTACCTCCCAAAGCACAACTGGGGATATCATGGAGATCTCACAGGCATCTGCATCCAGAGCATTGCACCGGTTCCTAGATGCCATGTCACCACATGCCAGTGAGCACGTACATGTCCTCAACACATGTGAGGTGTTGACCAGCAATATGCGTCTCTTCCAGCAAATGGCAGACTACCCTGGGGTAGTGGGTGCTATAGCCTGCACGCATGTATACATCAAAGCACCACCCGGTGAGTGGTGTAGGGCCTACATTAACCGCAGGAGCATCCCCTCCATCAACTGCCAGGTCATATACGAGGCCCAGGGCATTATACTGAATGTGTCTGCTGGCTGCCCTGGAAGCTATGACGATTCTGATATTTGGCACCTGACGCAGCTGTACCACACCTTTGCCAATATGGACATCCCCTGCAGTCACCTAGTGGGAGTAAACACTGGAGCAGTGGCTGATGACACCCATCAGCAATCACACACACCTGAACAACTACACCATAATGAGGCACACGCACAGGCAAGACATATAATTGAGCGTGTGTTTGGGATGCTCAGGTCACGGTTCTGTCTGGCATCCGTGGAGCCTGCAGTATCACCAGCTACATGCACCCAAATTGTTATGGTATGTGCTATGCTACAATATGATCCTGCAGAAACAGTTGCACAGGAACAGCATGGGGCAGGCCACACAGCCCCACCAATGCCAAGGCCTGTACAGGCACAGTGTGACTGGAGGAGGAACTACCTGAGGGACCCAGTAAAAGGGGGCGCCCAGTTATTCACGCAAACTACATGCAAACCCCAATTTGTGCTAAATGGTATGTGCTAATGGGTTACACCAATAATGCCCCTTTACTGGCAGGGAGAAAACAACAAAAGGTTTTTAGCGTATTCCAAAGGGGGGTA
>NW_025053815.1:0-10385 GCF_019279795.1 Protopterus annectens | reverse complement strand
ACCACCCCACTGAAGGAGTGCCTTCCATAACCGGGGCCCAAAGGAACCCGGAACCAAGAAATACAACCTCGGAACCAGGGTCACACCCCACTCCAACAAGCTCACCTCCAGGGAAGGAGAGAGAGGACTCTGAGCTGTCAAAGGAACTGGAGCCATAGACTGTGCCTTAGAAAAAAATGAGTGCAGTGCTAGGGATCATGGGATCAAAAAAATGCGCAGTAATCCCCTTTGGAAAAAACAGAGTACCAGCAAACTACAACATAGGAGGTAATCCCCTGAAATCTGAAGAAGAAATAAGAGATCTAGGGACCCAAGTAGATAGTCAGCTTTCCTTTGATAACCATGTTGCCAAAGTGGTTAGAAAATCCTTCTATGTGACCCAACTGATCACAAAAGGGTTTGCATCAAGATCTAAGGAAGTAATGGTGCCCCTCTACTCTTTCCTCATCAGACCCATTATTGAGTACAATGCACCAATTGGAATGTACCTGGTTAGACATCTCCAGCAGCTGGAGAGACCACAGAGGTACCTAACCAAGAGGATTACTGGCCTCAAACAGTTGCCCTATGCAGCACGTTTGAAAAAGCTAAGACTGTTCTCTGTTGCATACCGCTTTCTCAGAGGCGATCTCTATGTAACGTACAGAGCCATGTCCAACCCAAAATTGTTGAACATGCTCCATCTTAGCAAAACCAAATATACTTGAGCTACACGCTCTAAGGATATAAACCTCAACACAACAATGAATAGAACATGCTGGAGAGATAGACTTCCCTCGCAGAGACTTCCCTTACTATGGAACAGGGTCCCGATCTACACAAGACAGAGCCCCTCACTATCACTTTTCAAGAGGAACCTTGATGAGTAGATGGGTAACAGAAAGTTCACACCAGGGATCACACCAACAGCACTACTAGATAGGGGCCAAGGGTACTAGCTGCTAGTACAAGGGTCTAGGGAACTACTAAAGGGGCGGTGAATACTGCACAACATGGCTTGGCTAATATATGCCTTCGGGCAGATAGCCCAGTACCAACCTATGAACCTATGGTGCCGACAGATCAGTCACAGTCTCGATGGTGGGTCGGCTCTGACTGAGCTGTGGTGCACAAGGTAGATTCTGGAACCATGGTAAGATCCACCAATGGAATCAAAGAAGCTGGCATCGGGAGGGGCATTGGCATCGAGGGCTCCAAGCCCTGTTGGGGGGGGGTTGAAGGAGGAATATAGGTTTGAGTCTGTGGAGAAAAAAACTTGGCTCCAGGTGGGAGTGAGGTCTTGAATGGGGTTGGGATACCTCTGGCTGCTAGGAGCTGATCCACAACTCTCACTACATCAAGCTCCGAAAGGCTCCTTGTGGAACAAGTGGACATCCCCAATGGAGAGTCTGACTAGTCAAGAAATGGACTAAGCTGGTGTCTAGCAAAGGGGTCAATGGGCGGGGAGTATCTGGTTCTGGCTAGTGTCTCGACCTTTGGCACCATGGTTGAGTGACCTGAAAGTTGTGATGGGGGAGAGTGACCAATTTTAAGGGATAAGCTATTGTTGGTGCTGAGAGGGTCTGTGGTACCATGGAAGGGGTCGGTATCATGGCAACTGTAGTCAGTTCCATATTCAAAGATGGCACCGTGTAGGGACTTTTAGGTTCCAGTGCAGAGATAGTTATCAGTGTCAGTTTGGCAAGTTTAGTCTTCGGTTCAGTATGAACCTGGGTTTTAGAAGTTTTCAGTTCCTGTGACTGAGGAGGTGTTGGAGCTGAATGACTCCTTTTCTTTGTCTCTTTCTTAGGAGGGGGTTGATACCACCACCTCAGGTAAAGCCTCCGAGAAAGGGGGTTTTAGCAAACCCTTTAAAACAAACTTATTTTTACACTCTGCTAAGATGCGGGCACTAAAGCCCTTACAGAGCTTGCAGGGAAGTTGAAATTGTAATTGTGCTAATTCTAAACAGTGAACACAAGAGAGATGCCCATTAGAATTTGGCATCTTCCTGCCACATTTGTCACACTGTTTAAAGCCAGTGGTACATTTTTTTGTCAGCCACTGTCAACAAATGCAACAAGAACAAAAAGAAATTCTGTCAAGACACACACACACATACACACACACAAGTTTTTTTTTTAATATTAATAATGGTAATAAAGATATACCCAAGGGGTAAAAGGAAGAAAGGAACTTGTACCGACAATAGTATGAAGAAGTACCAACAAGGTAATTAGGCGAAGGAAAAGGACTCACACACTCACTCAGTAAAAGGAATAATATATATATATATATATATATATATATATATGTATGTATGTATGTATATATATATATATATATATATATATATATATATATATATATATACATGACTAATCAATAAAAAGATTTTAGAAGAATAGAAATGAAAAATTTGAAAGATTTTGTGAAAAATATAACACTTAGATTGAGAGCAGGCCTGATGCATCTTGAATGAGATCTGAAGAGATGAGGAGAGGGGCACTATGGGTAATCTTAGCTTGAGAGTTCCTGGCTGGAGCAAGCTTGTTATATTGGCTGAGTACCCATCTGGCATGAATGAATGAAGATTGACAAATTCAAATCACCTTTTATTAAATGTCTAGTTCCAGCTTATTGTGTTACATGCATGCACTGTTTGTCAGATTTAACTTGTATACAGTTATTTCTTGTCATATACATTTGAGCCTATGTCACATCTTATAAAACTTTTTGTTTTATTGAAAGCCCTCAAACAAAAAAAGAAACACACCTCCAATACCCCCTAAAACCTATTAACTTAATACTAACACACAAAACTATGTACACCTTCAAATACTGAAGTTTTACCCTCCTAATAGGAACAGACATCCCAAACTGATAGCCACACACACAAACTTAAGTTAACCTAAAAGAAAGGTCATCCATGCTATGCTTCTACTAAGTGCTGATTGTTTTTGTCTAATCTTTATAGCTCTCTGAGCTGGGAAAATCCCTGAATGTTTTCAGAGAACATTAACTACCTTGGGAAAGCCCCTGAATACTTTCAGAAAACATTACCTGCTTTGGGAAAATCCCTGAATGTTTTCAGAGAACATAATCTCCTAGCTAATTTCTTTTTTCTGTTTGTTTTCCTCAGCCAGTCACTCTCCACCAGACTGTAGCCAGTTTCTCTTTATCGGATTGTCTCTATGGATACAGGAGAACCAGGCATCCAGTTTCTCTTTATCAGATTGCTTCCATGGAAACATGAAGACCAGCTGCAGAATTGTTACTGAGTATACATGTATTTGTTATAAAAAAGCCTGATAATATCCAATGTTCTTTTCATTTACTTGCTCTGTCTTAAAACTTGTTACTAAATCAATCTAAGGTCTTTAATCCAGTTATTTATCCATGCAAGAATGAGAAAATCACATTTTCTTTTATCATGCTTTTTAACTAGGCTTTTTTTATACATTGCAGTGTCTATGTTTCTTAAAACTGAACAAGAAGCGGGAGAAAGACAAGGAAACAATAGAACAGCAGCACCTATTTACAATCCTCATTACACTTAAAGATAACTGAAAAAACTTTAGAGCATGCAAAGAAAACCACATGCCACAAAATGTGTACTGTTTACGTAAAAAATTAGAAGTTATGTATCTACCATAACGTTCCATGTTAGTTGTCTTCTTCTCGCCTTCTTTCTTGCTGGATGGGTTCGGAGCCGATCCTTGGCTCTGACTCGGCCTATACTAAAGCTCGAGAGCTATTTTAAACAGCTCGAGGCTACCCTGTATCCCACAATGATATGCGCTAACTACCCAGATCTCGTTTGATAGCTAACACCATAGCAGTTCTGATCTCAGAACAAAGGAGAAAGAGGAATACCTATATATATATAACATACCAAGAAAAAGGCAACCATGGGAGTCCAAGCTGGGATGAAAGAAGGCCCAGAAGGATCCTTTCGGTCTGTCCAGGCTAGGGGGTTGGAGGGTGGGACGCAAGAAAGAAGGCGAGAAGAAGACAACTAACATGGAACATTATGGTAGGCACATAACTTCTCAATGTTAAGTTGTCAATCTCGCCTTCATTCTTGCTGGACGGGACTGCATCCCTAGCACCTCAACCCTGGGTGGCTCATTGGAACAGACTCTTGAGGACGGTGGAACCAAAGTTAGCTCGGCTTCTGGAGGCCATGTCCAGTTTGTAATGAGAAATAAAGGTATGAGGAGAGGCCCATGTGGCTGTCGCACAAATGTAGTCTCTAGGCAACCTAGTCTGAAAGGCTATTGTCGTAGCTAAGGCTCTAGTTGAGTGGGCTCTAGGTTTTGAAGGAAGTTCTTGATGCCTCAGTTCATAGATGAAAGTAATCACAGAGGCCAACCATCTAGAAAGGGTTACTTTGGAAACTGGAAGGCCTTTCTTCCCTTCAGCATAAGACAGGAAGAGCTGCTCAGATTTCCTAACTTGCTTGGTTCTATCCAGGTAGCAACAGAGTTGACGGTGAACATCCAAAAAATGCAAACTTTTGTTCTGCTCTGTTGGAGTAATTAGGGAAGAAAACTGGGAGATCGATAGTCTGGTTTAGATTTGCCTCAAAAGATATCTTAGGTAAAAAGGATGGGTTAGTTCTGAGGGACATGCTATCTTTATGGAAAACCAGATAAGGAGGATGAACGCAAAGGGTGTGAAGTTCTGAGACTCCTCGCGGAAGTTATGGCCACTAGAAATAGAGTTTTCCATGAGAGTAACTTCAAGGAACAGGAAGCCGCAGGTTCAAAGGGAGGGAGAATCAAGGAGGTTAAAACCAGATTCAAATCCCACTGTATTGGGGGATCTCTGATTGGGGGCTTAAGTAAAAAGATACCTTTAAGGAAGGCTTTACAAAGTTTATGGGACATAACAGTGGAGTCCGACAAGCCAACATGAACATTTGAAATGGCTGCTAACTGAACTCTGATAGTAGACGAAGAAGAACCTGATTGAAAAAGTTTGGCCAAGAAATCTAGGACTGATTGGATAGGTGCCGTGAAAGGATCCATGTTTCTAGTCTCTGCCCAGAAGGAGAAACGTTTCCATTTCCTAGCATAAATCCTCCTGGTAGAAGATTTGTGGGAAGCTAAAGTGATGTCACGCACCGAATGGGAAATAAAGGGAAGCCTGGCTAAGGGTGGAAGTGGAGCAACCAAGCTGTGAGGTTGAGAGAGGGGAGGGAATGCTGCAGCTCGCCCGACTGATGGGTCAAGAGATCTGGCGCTGGGTCCAGATGCCAGGGCTGCTCCAAGAGGTAACGATGCAGGAACGGAAACCAGATTTGTCAAGGCCAGTAAGGGGCAATGAGGATCATTGTGGATCTCAATGCGGTAGCTTTCTGAATCAACTGAGTGATTAATGGAAAGGGGGGAAAAGCGTACAGAAGACCCCGGGGCCAATCGTGGACTAGAGCATCTCTGGGGGGGGGGTGGCCGGGAAGAGAGTGAAGAAGTCGTGGCACTTGCTGTTTTGAGGTGTTGCAAAAAGATCGCAGCAAGGCTGACCCCATCTTCAGAAAATCTTTTCCACTACTGACTGCTTGAGAGACCACTCATGCAGCATGAGAATGGCTCTGCTCAGCCTGTCCGCTATGACGTTGGGCTTCCCGGGGATATCCGTTGCTATCAGAAACCGCTGAGAAGAGATTGCCCACTGCCAAAGTCTGAGTGCTTCTCGACACAAGGGATAGGACTTGGTTCCGCCCTGCTTACTGATGCACCACACTACGGACATATTGTCCGCCTGAACTGCAATAGTCCCAATGGGAAGAGAGTCCTGAAGAGCTTGCAATGCTAAAAGTACTGCTCTCATCTCCAGGACATTTATGTGCAGGTGGCACTCGAAAGGTTGCCATGTGCCCTGGACTGTCCTGCCCTGAAAATGCCCCCCCACCCGATCAGAGAGGCGTCCGTTGTCACCGTAGCAACCAGTGGGGGAAGAACAAAGGGTCTGCCCTGAATGACTTGAAGGGAGACCATCCACCAAGAAAGGTGTTTCTTGCATGATTGGGTGATTTAAATGCTGTGTGACATTGGAAACTGCGGAAAAGACCACTGGGAAAAGAGCATCCACTGAAGGATCCGCATGTGAAAGCGAGCTAGGGGAATTAACGTAATGGCTGCTGCCATGAGACCTAAAGTCTTCAGCACAAACCTGGCCTGGATTCTGTTGCTCTGAAGAAGGATGTGAATGTCTCCGTGAATATCTGAAATTCTCTGTGCGGTTAGTTTTGCGGACAGTTCGGCTGTGTCCAATATGGCGCCTATGAAAGTAATAGACTGACAAGGCGACAAGGCAGACTTTTCGAAATTTATGGAGATACCTAGCTCTTTGCAAGTTTGAATGGTGTAATCTCTGGACTGAAGAATTTGACGCCTGGTGGTGGCAGTAAGGAGTCAGTCGTCCAGATATGGAAACACCTGGAATCCTTGACGCCTAAGATGAGCCGTGACCACTGCCATGCATTTGGTGAACACTCGGGGGGCTGTAGTGAGACCAAAGGGCAGGGCGCTGAACTGGTAATGACTGGCCCCCAGCCAAAAGCGGAGAAACCTCCTGGAGCACCTGTGCATCTTAATGTGGTAGTACACATCCTGAAGGTCTATAGAGCACATCCAATTGTCCTGACCCAAAAAGGGTAGAATGGACTGTAGCATGACCATCCCGAACTTTGTTCTTTGGACAGACCTGTTTATCCTGCTGAGATCCAAAATTGGTCTCCAGTCCCCTGTCTTTTTTGGTACCAAAAAGAACTTGGAGTAGATTCCGGATCCTTGCTGGTCTGCTGGGACTGGTTGGATGGCTCTTTTTCTTAGCAGTTTTGAGATTTCTAATACTGCTTGTTCCCTTAGACCGGGTGGAACATCTGGAAGGGGCCTTTTTGGCTGTGTTGGGGTGTGGGCAAAGGGAATTTCGTAACCCTCGGATATGATCGACCGTACCCATCTGTCTTGGGTGAGGGAAAGCCACGCTTCTGGGTACAGTGATAATATTCCCCTGACTGCTACCGAAGGTGGACAGTCAGGCAGCTTCTCAGGGATGCTGGAAGGGCTGGCCAGAGACAGCTTCTCTGTTACCCTGATTCTGCGGAACCCCTCTGCCCCTAGGGCGGCGTCTGTTATTGTCCCCCCCCCATCTCTAGAGGGGAACTCACCTCGTGCATCAGGTGTGACTCCCTGTGGTCTGCAAAACCACATTTTTCCACCCTTCTGACCCTTAGGGTATGGTCTAGACGAGGTGGAAAAATGGACTCCCATGGCAGGGAGAGTCTTGCCATCATGTTCACATCTGGTCAAATATCCTTCACCCGAGGTCTAAACAATGCCGAACCATCAAAGGGGAAGTTAGTGAAGGACGCCTTGAAGGGGTCAGCAAAATTACAAAGCCGCATCCAGGCATGACGCCTTAAGGCCACGCCTGTGCCTGCAGCCCTACTCGCCCCATCGGTGGCATAGGAAATAAGCCACATGGAGGAGTTAACAATCGAGTTCAGGGTTGCCAGCTGGGAGTTGATTTTGTCTTGAGACCCCGCAGCTGTTGGATCCTGTAAAGTATCACCCATTTCTTTGAGCATGTCTCTTTGAAGGCGGGTGAAATGACACAAGTAATTCAGCGACCGCATGGTAAAGGTCGCTGAAGAAAACATACGCTTGCCATACCTATCCACAGTCCTAGATTCCTTATTAGGAGGATGGATCGGTACTGAAGGATCAGCCAGTTCCTTCTTAGTGGCTGCCGCCACCACCATGGCATCAACAGGGACACCATTGGTTAAAAACTACTTATCAGGAGGGGCTGTGATAAATTTTGAAGGCCTCCGTGGGGTAGGTTCCATCGTGTCAGGGGCCGTCCATGCCTTCCGCGCCGCCACTTCCATGAGGGGGTCAAAGGGCGGAGACACCCAGGAGGTGGAAGGGTGAGAACCAAAAGCCTCCAGGTAAACCGACTCGTCCTCGGAAGGATTGAGGGTAGACCAGTTCCCCCTTTGCTTGAGGATCTCAAGGATGTCAGAAAAGGAGACATCCTCAGAGGGGGACTGTGGTGACCCTTCCGACTCATCCAAGTCGGTATCAGATGTGCCGGACTCTGGAGAGTCCACATGCTTCCTCTTGCATTTCCTATTCTGAGGGGGCTCCCTGATGGATCAGGGGAGGCCTCGGAAGAGGAGGATGCTCCCAATGGGGGCACCTGAGGCATTGGATCTCTGCGGTCGGGGTCGAGAGGATGGGTAGAGATCGTAGCAGGCACAACAGTGGGAGGAGCTGAGGGAGCCTACCATGGAGCAGGCACAGGGGCCAGCACACTCCTCATGACCTCAAAAGCACCCCTATCAGGCAGGTAAGAAGGTCCCCGCTCCGAAGAGATAAGGACCCTTCCCAGCACTGAGAGGGATGGCTCCGAGGCTGATGTCGGGGCCGAACTCACCTGTGCTGGGGCTCTGAGAGGAAGAACGGGGTCGGACAAGGGTCCGATGCCACTCACCCCCTCGGAGCTGACGAGGGAGTCCCGGCACCCGGATCCCTCCAAGGATGGAACCATGGAAGAGATCGGAGCCGATGACGAAGCCAAAAGGTGTGGTAACGGCTCCGACGTGTCGACGGTCCAGGCTCCCACGAACTCCGGCTCTGAGCTCAGAGGAAGAGTCGGAGGAGGAATCGACAATGGAATGGGGATAGCCGCTGTCTGATGAGAAGGGCTCTGAAGCATCTGGGCCAGTGCCTGCGACTTAAGGAGTCTGCTAACCACCCTCTCGAGGTCATGTTCCGAAAGCCTGGAAGACCGAGAGGAATGGGACCGATGGCTCCGCTCCGAAAGCAAGGGAGATCTTGGAGCTGAATGGACTGACTCCAAAGAAGGAGACCTGGAGCGTTTACAGCTCGCAGACGGTTCTGACGCAACGATCGGAGCCGACTGGGTCTTGGGAGCATCGGCTCCAGTCGGCACCGACATAGGAGCACTAAGAGCACCACTAGTCAAAGGCTCAGTTCGTGGAGCCGACGGTTTAGTGGGCTTCGAAGGTTTGCCCGACGAAGACTTGGTCAGGGAACCTTCGGGTTTCAACAAGCCTCGCAAGATAAACTTGTTTCTGCATTCCTGCAGGACTCTTGGACTGAATGCATGGCAGACAGAACAAGAGTCCTGCAGGTGCAGAGGGCCCAGGCAATAAACACAAGAAGTGTGACCGTCTGTCAGAGACATCTTCTGACAGCACGAGTCACATTTCTTGAAGCCTGAAACCCTGGAATCTTTAGACATCCTGACAGGGATGACAAGTCACACACACAACAAGCACCCACACTCAAACTTACTCAGTCTAGTCACACACGCATACACAGGGACTGAGAGTATTTAGACTGACAAATAAAAAAATTTAAACTAAATATAACTAAAAATTAAACTAAAAATTAAACTAAAAATTAGCCTGAAGGCCTAGTAATCTATGGAGTGGGGGTAGGTAATGAGAAGATGATAGAAACAAACCCAAAAGGGAACTATCTAAGGTGGGTATACACTAGGGGGGTAAATAGGATCTAACAGTAAAACTACTACTGAAAAAAGGTCAGGAAAAAGTCTTACCAGAAAGACTTTTACAAATCTAACCTGAGAGCCGTCAAAAATGCAACCTCGCAGCTGAAGCGGCAAACGAGATCTGGGTAGTTAGCGCCTAGCATTGTGAGATACAGGGTAGCCTCGAGCCGGTAAAAATAGCTCTCGAGCTTTAGTATAGGCCGAGTCGGAGCCGAGGATCGGCTCCGAACCCATCCATCAAGAATGAAGGCGAGATTGACAACTTAACATTATTTATTTACAATTAGCTTTCTCCCTCCTCTTCCACTCCCCAAGGCACTTTACTGAATATTAATAATGTGAATAATAATTATTGGATTATTAAGTTACTTGTTGTATTACTGTTCATCTCCGAAATCCTGTCTGTGCTTCATTTCCAATGTAATCTAGATTATTCTAATTGGCTCTTGTGCTCCCTTCTTTCTCTCCAGCATTTTCCTTTGAAATTTTTGAAAAGGTTTCACAGGTACATTCCCTCGGTGGTCTTTATTACCAGAAAAACAAGAAGCAGAATCTCCTTGTTTCACAGCACACGTTTTGTTGGACAAACTTTTGTATTTCCTCCTTAGCATGTATTTCATAAAAAAATGATTTTATCCCTTCAGGGAAGAATACCCTGAAGTCAGCTGGGTACATCAGATT
The DNA here is from genome assembly GCF_019279795.1 of Protopterus annectens. Lineage (NCBI taxonomy): Eukaryota > Metazoa > Chordata > Ceratodontiformes > Protopteridae > Protopterus > Protopterus annectens. The sequence continues at coordinate 173 of NW_025053815.1, read as the reverse complement.
GAATCTCACATCTGTATCTCAACATTGCCTGAAAAGTGGAATAAATTTGCTCCTCTTCTGCCTGGTGTACGAGTCATCATTCTCCACAAACACTCTGCTGTCTCCCACTTTTAGTACTTTGTCCTTCTGCCACAATTTTGTCAAAATCAACTCCTTCTGCTGGTAGAATTGCA
>NW_025053814.1:0-9650 GCF_019279795.1 Protopterus annectens | reverse complement strand
TTTTATTTGCAAAATTTTTTGCTGCTTTAATTTAATTTTATATAGAAGGGAAACATTATACAATTCCAAAGCTTAAACCGTCATGGGGTAATCATTTTCCAAACTTCAGTATAATTGGCAATAGTGTTCCAGCTCTTCAAGAATCGTGACAGTATGAAACAAACAAAGGCACACAAGCTGAACCTTTTAATTTGAATTTTTGCCGTACTAAGTCTTTATTCTTTGTTATTCAGCTGTTTTAGGAAGTACACAAAGATATCTGGCATTGATATGGTTCTACAGAAGTGTGAGATTCACTACCATGACCCTTCTTCTCAAAAAAGTACAGGATTTTTGAATGCAAGAAATTTCTCAGGTGCTAGAATCCACCATATCACCCATGCACTCAAGTTCTCTCAAAAACAGAGTACTATTACACTCAGCCATAGTCCATGTTGGCGTGAATGACTGATGTGAGATGTACCTCCCTGGACTATATAGAAGAGAGACATGCTCGAGCTCGCTGAATATGTGTCCTAGTAGGTATGTTCCTAGCTCCTTAAACAGCATTCTACCATCACCCAAAATGATGCTTGCCTCAATACAAACAGAAAATAACTGACTTTAACAATTGGCTTAGTTTCTGGTGTCATTCCAAGGGGATCCAGTACCTGACAGCCTGGGAAGATATGATTGACAAACCATGATGCTTTGCCAGAGATGGCCTGCATCTGTCTCCCTTGGGCTTCAGGCTCCTGGCAATGGCTCTTGCCTCCCCATAGTGCCTTTTTTAGGCAATGCCATGAGGTCAAAATTACCAATATGAAAATTTCATCAAAATGCAAATTTAGGGTCATGCTGCTAAATGCTTGGAGTCTAAAGATGATTCTGAACTCCTTGCAAGCATTCTTAACCCTGGAAGATGCCGACATTTGTGCAGTCATAGAAACCTGGTTCAAAGCTGCGGAGAGCACCCGAGCCATACCAGATTGCTCATTCTATCATACATTCGGACCCCAAACAGTGGGCAGAAAAGCAAAAGGAGGTGGAGTTGCAATATATATAAAAGACATACACACCTTTATGCTGGTCAAACAGTATGATGCATAGGAGACACTCCAGGTTCAGTTAATTATTGACAAGACCCCTATTCAAATCATCGCTAGTTACAGGCTCCCAACTTTGAATCAAGATGTCCACTCCACCTATCTGGACATCTTTGAATCTATCAAGATTGAACCCTTTACCCTGATCCTGGGCGACTTTAACTATCTATCCATAGATTGGAAGAATTACTCATGCCAAAACACAAATGCCCAGAGATTCCTTGATTTTGTCAATGCAAATGTCTGGTCAACACCCCCACAAGAGGTGAAAATATCTTGGACTTGGTATTAACTAACATAAGTAACCACTGCAGCATCCCCACAGTGTCATCCTCCCTGGTAAGATCTGACCACTTTCGAAGTCACCCCCCCCCCCAGCTAGGGTAAAAAAAAACTTCTCCAAAGCTGATTAGAACCTCCTGTGGGAAGGTATCAACAGCTTCATAGCCCCCTCCCTCTCCATAGGAACTGGAACATATGTCCAACCTACACCAAAGTATTATATGAGCATTTATATAGCTGCATGGAATCAGAAATACCTGACAGGACAAACTCATCCTCCTCAAGGAAGAGTAAACCTGTCTGGTGGACATCTGCAATAAATAAACTCTATAATAAAAGGAAAAAATTGCTGTCCAGGACAAAGAAGGAGCAGGTGTCTAATTGGAAGCAATCTCTCCTTAGCCTGAACAAACAAATAAGAGCACTAGTGAAATCTTCCAAAGCAAACTTCTAGTCCAAACTGGCCACATCTACTAAAGACAGTCACAAGGCTTTCTACACATATGTCCACAATCTCAAGGGAACCAGCCAGATCTGCTCAGAACTGGTGGTCAAGGACACCACATAATCAAATGTCGTAGATATAGCCAACCTGCTGGCAAACAGGTTCAGTGAAAACTTCACCTCTCTGTCCCCCATCAGTAAATCAGGATATCTCCAGCACCTGCTCCCCTCCCCTTATCTCTAAGGAGCAAGTCATCATTGCCCTCTCAAAGGCAAAAAATACAGCCTCCATGGGACCCGATATCATCCCAGGCTTCATACTACATGAACTCAGGCAGGAACTTGCAGCACCATTAGGCACCTTATTCAACTAAAGCCTAAGTACTAGCTTCATCCCAGCCAAGTGGAGGACAGCCACTGTCATCCCTCTGCACAAAGGTGTAGTGTCCACTGAGCCAGGAAATTATAAACCCATCAGCCTAACTAGCCTGATCTGCAAGGCCATGGAGCGGATTATCATGGACCTCATTAACAAGGACATTGGCAACCTCCAAACACTCGATCCCACACAGTTTGGTTTCATCAAGGGGAGGTCATGCCTGTTAAATTTGGTCAAATTTTTTGAGACAGTCACCAAAGCCATGGACAAGGGGAAGATGGTGCACACCACCTACCTTGACCGGGTCTATATTAGAACACTGAATGTTCAAAATTTAGAGTGTTCTAATATCGACCCCTTTTCAGTGAATGCTGAAAATATCGAAGAAACAGAAAACCAAATTTTTTCCTAGGGAAAGAATTCAGTTGTACGTTTCTGTTGCTTCGGTATTTTCAGCACTGTGGTGGAAAGCTATGGGTCGAGTTCAGGTAAGTGTGCGATTGTGTGGACTTAAGGGTTAGGTCAGGTTAGGTGAGTTAGGGTTAGGGCACGGGTCAGGTAAGTGTGCAATTGGGTGGATGTGAGGGTTAGGGCGGGGTAGGCAGAAAGGATTACTGAGTTAGGGTTAGGGGGCGGCGGGGTTAGGCAGCGGGTGACTGTCTATTTTGTGCGATGGTAGTGACGGACCTTAGGTTTAGGGTTTGGGTTAAGGTAAGTAGATAGCTAGTAGTGTATGTATAGTTTAGTGTAGGGTTAGGTGTAAGGGTTTAGGTGTATGTGTGTGGATTGCTGTTTGTTTAGTGTGCTTGTATTGTGTGTATGTATTTTGGAACAGCAAATTTTTTTCCCTAGGTAAAAATTTGCTGTTCTGAATGTTTAATGTTATTAATTTTTGATTCATAGGGTTCGTTATTAGAACACTCGACATTTTGAATGTTCGGTGTTCTAATATAGATCTCCTTGACCTGGCCAAATCCTTCAATACTATTCCCCACTCGGGTATAATAGATATACTTTCTCAACTAGGCATCAATCCATATGTTACCAGATGGGTAGTAAACTGGCTCACTGATAGAACCCACCTAGTCAAAATAGGGGAATCCACCTCAAGCATTCGACCCGTAATGAGCAGTGTACCCCAGGAATCAGTCTTGGGGCCTTTGTTTGGAATATACTTTTCTGAGGCGTAGTCCAAAACCAGTGGGCTATGGCTGACCAGGTTTGCAGATGACTGCAAGCTGGGGCACTGTCATCAATTCTCCTAGTGATGTGGACATCCTCCATGTAGGTCTCACCCCAAACAAATGACTGGTGCCAGAAATATGGCCTCAAATTGAATGCCATCATCCCCTTTGGGGAGAGTTACATTGCCAGAAATTATCACATTAATAACAAGGTCCTAAGCACAAAATCAGTTGTGAGGGACTTAGGCACCCAGGTTGATAGCAAACTAACTTTTGACCAACATATTGCTTCCATTGTATGGGAAGCTTTCTACATGGCCCACCCTATTAGTAAGGGTATCTCATCCAAAGACAAGGTGGTCATAAAATCCCTGTATTCTTCCCTTATAAGACCCATTATTGAATACAATGCTCTTTTCGGCATGCACCTCACAAAGCACATGCAGCAGCTGGAGAGACCACAGAGATTTCTCACCAGGAGAATCTGGGCCCTCAAACATCTACCCTACACAGATAGGCTAAAGGCCATGTCCCTCTACTCAGTCTCCTACAGACTCCTCAGAGGTGACCTGTACCTGGCATACAAAGCAATCTCAGACCCCACCTTGATGGGACTGCTGCATATCCGCAAGTCAAGCTCCACTCCAGTAACCCACATGCGTGACCTCAACCTGGTCTGTGACATCAATAGGATTTGTTGTCAGGACAGATTTGTATCCCAGAAACTCCCCCTTTTGTGGAATAGACTCCTGCTTCATGTCAAGCAGAGTACCTCATTAACCATTTTTAAGCACAGCCTGGATAACTGGATGGGGAACAGAAAATACACCTCTGGGTTCCACCTGTGTCCCTGCTGGACAGGGCCATCGGGTGCTGACTTGTTAGAACATAGGCTTAATTCTTGGCTAGGCTTGTAAGGGCCTCTGGGCCAATAGCTTAGTAACTTCCTATGATCCTAGGAATTCTAGACAGTCAGGTTAATGAAAGTTATGATAGTAAGATAACTGCTTAGAAAAAGAACAAGACATTTAGTCAAAGGGCAACTGATTAGGCTAAGTAGATTAGTATCTGATGATTCTGTGTTTCACACTGAAGCCACCAAGTTAAGTGATTTGTTTAGAGACACGGGATATCCACAGAATATGCTGGATGATCTAAATAAATGGGTTTCTGAGTTTAGGAATCTTAGAATTGGCCCCCTTTTACATCAGTCCAACATCCTGATAGGTAAAATTAAAGAAAATAATACTGGTACTCTATCTCAGGCATTTATACTACAATATAGGAAGGATATTTATTCCCTGAAACGTTTGATAAATGCTCATTAAAATACTGTTTTTGGTAGCCTTGGGCTATTTAATTGATTAGGTGAACAACCGATGTTTGTTTTTATAAACAGCAGGAATTTTAATGGCATTTTTGAAACAAATAAGGGTCATGAAGGGATCTCAAGTACAGGTTTAGGAATGAAACATTCAGTGCATGCAAGCAGTGCACATTTATTTTTGAAGGAAGTCATTTTTCCTCCTGGCTATTCTAAATTAATCTCTGTTAGGGGCAATTACAATTATAATTCAAAAGGGGTAATTTATTTTCCTTTTTGCTCTTCCTGTACAGCATCTTACATCGGAAAGATGATTGGCCCTTTGCAAACATGAATTTATCAGCATAATTATGCTATTACTAAAGCAAATAACTGTAATGTCCTGTATAAACATCCTGGATTGTGTAAGGATTTAAAAAAAAGTTTGTTTTCGCAATACTTGAAAAAGTAGCACACCCTATGGGGGAGGGGTGATTGGGAGTTATTGGTTGAGTTCCAAAGACACACTCCACATGTTAAGGATGATGCACAGGCTCAAAACTCCAATACCTCCAAAAAAAAGCAAAGCCAGCACCAACAAGGCGTAAACTCCTTTTATTGTGGCAACACCATAAAAATCAGACCGGTTTCGGCAACCTTGCCTTCTTCAGTGATAAAATCTATGGCACAAGTCCCCAGTACTTATACCATGATTGATCATCATTAATTATACAGGCATCAATATTTAAAGCAACAACAACTTTTTGTCAGAACCATATTCATACAAATCTAAAATAAACCCCCAAGTTTGATGATCCAACCCTTCTTTCTATTTAATATAGCATGCCATCCCAATTTATTCATCCTGTCCCCCCAAACTTTGTCAATAACCATAAATTGAAATTCGCATTATTATGTTTCAGTATATGTTTGTACAAAGCATTTGACATATGTTTAGTAGAAATATCACTGAGATGTTCAGATATACGTACAGGCATAGATCTTGAGGTCTGCCCAACATAAAAGGCGGCACGTGAACATGTCACTAAATATACCAGCCAATCTGACCCACAATTTGCAAAAGAATCTCATATCATAAACCTTACTAGTATACTTGCTGGAGAACTGTTTGTTTTTTAATGTGTTTACATGATGAACAATGTCCATAAGGGTATGATCCAAAAATGTTGTCACCAGTTAACGTACCTTGATGTTCAATAATTAGATTCCTATTGCCCCATTTGTAATGGTTGAAATGAGAGCCTAACATACGCCCTCTTCTATATGAGAATTGGCATCTAGACATAAGTAAACTGGACAATTTATCATTAGCTAACAAAATGTTCCAATTTTTATTTATGACCTTTAGCATTGTTGCCTCACAGCAAGAGGTTCTCCCATTTGATTCTCGGCTGGAGTGCCTTCTGTGTGGAGTCTGCATGTCCTCCCCGCGGTCAAGTGGCATTCAAAAGACATGCGTAGAATGGGAGTGCCTTCACTGAAGGTTGGGCGTCGAGCTGGCACCTCGGCACCTATAAAAAAAATCTACTGCCAATCATTAGCGGACCGGAGTTCCGCTGTGGTGACCCCTAATTGGGAAAAGCCAAAAGAAGAACAACAACCTCCCTAATAACATTAATGTTTCTGCCATATGTAGTGACAAACCTAATAACTTTCTCATCATTATGTTTTCTATCATGATACTTAAGCATGCCCAACCTATTTTGGCCAGTGGCCCATCTTTTAGCTGACCTGATATTACAAGAATGATATCCCCTAACCAAAAACCTTTCAGTAAGGTCCTCCTCAAAGTGTCGATAGACATCTGGAAAGGAAAAAATTCTTTTCACCCTTAAGAATTGAGACTTAGGTATATTTTCTATAATGTGGCAGGATGTAAACTGGTAGCAAAAAACAAATTATTATATTGTGGATATTTGCGATATATTTTGGATGCCAAAGTATTGTCACCATTCCTTGTAACTGTCACATCCAAAAAACTAATCTGCTGTATATCCACATTCAGAGTAAATTCTATTCCCCATTTGTTTTCATTCAAATATTGAACAAATTCTAACAAATATTCTGCCCCACCCTGCCATACTAAACCAACAGTCATCAAGAAATCTTCTCCAGATGTCTATCTCAGACAAATACATATTATGCAAATTGTTATATATAAGCAGATCCGCTAAGTAGCCCATAAACAAATCAGCATATATGGGGGCAAAAGATGCCCCCATTGCTGTTCCCTGAACCTGCCAGTAGTAGTCCCCTTGGATAAATATAACATTTTTGGTTAGAACATGTTCTACCATGCACAATAACAAAGTGTTAAAACCTGGGGGATAGCTATCTGCTTTTTTCAGCCAATATTTAACAGCTTCCAATCCAGCCCAATGTGAAATGCTGGTATATAATGCTGTTACATCTAATGTGCCTAGTAGACAATGTGACTCCAACTGAGAATTTTCAATAATTGTCAAAAACTCTGTAGTGTCTTGAATTCTGGCTCTAACTGACCTTAATAGGGGCTGCAAATGTTCAGTTAGAAATGCTGATAATGGCTCTGTTAAAGAACCAATACCAAACACTATCGGCCTACCAGCTGGTTTGTTTAAATTTTTGTGAATTTTGGGCAACAAATAAAGGATCTGCTTCTGGGGGTCATCCACTATTAAATGCTGTTTAACCTGTGGGGAAATAACTCCTTCATCACAGACCACATCCAAAAAGTATTAATCTCCTTAAAATGAAAAGTGGGGTCAGGTGGCATCGGCATATAATGTCTCACATCCCTCAACTGCCTACTAGCTTCCAATATATACTCTTCGGTGTCCATAACCACTACCGCCCTACCTTTGTCCGCTGGAATGATGACAATGTTTGTATTATCCTTTAGATTCCTAAACACTTGTTGTTCATCCACTGTCAAATTTTGATTCAACATTTTAGCTTGACAATCCTTAAAATGTATATCTTTTATAACTGATTCTTGAAATATGGCCACATGTTTGTCCATTGGGGGCATAAATTTAGATTTTCAAAAATGAAACTTAGTAGATCTTTGAGCCCTATTCTGAGGACCAAAGTATAATCTAAAATTAAGCGTTCGACAAAAAGCCAAGAAGTCATCGACCACACTGTCTTCAGTGACAAAAAAGCCAGGTATATATTTAAGCCCTTTATTGAGCAATTGTTTTTCCTCTTCTGTTAGAGTTGCAGAGGAGATATTATGGACATTGTACACCATATTTACTGATGTCCCAGTGTCTGTAGTAATATCTGTACATTGTTTATGATTTTTATGTTTTCTACCTTCCCTGTGTCTGCTGAACCTAAAGGGTAGTCCATAGCCCTTTACTTCTTTGTACTAGGTGGCCCCTGAGTGAATATTTGCTCAACATCCGTGGCTGATGAGTCTTCCCCTGAAGTACTACTGTGTTCTATACCTGGCTTTTTGAGACTCGGCCTAGGTCTCTTTCTTTTTGTTCTCACCATATTACCCCCTACCTCAGAAAACTTAACACTCTTTCTGAGGTCAAAGGGTTTCCCTCTCTCATAGTCTTTGGTATCTCAGTTAAACTTTTGAAGCTTTTTTTGTATTTCAAAGATTTCTCTATAGCTAATAAATCTTTTGACGATTTAGTTAAACACTCTTGATATCGAGCTTGTCCCTCAAATGGTTTTAAATCCTCACATACCTGCTACACCTCTACACAATTTTTGTCAACCATCCGTTCATTATATGAGAACAAAATATTGACAAATGTCATTGATGCATCCTGTTGTGCTTGTGCCCATTCATGAGTCAGTGTCTCATCTGCCAGGCTTACATTTGGCACTGTCCGAACCCTAAGGCCTGATAGGCCTTAAACAATTTCAGATGCCACACATTGGTACGTAAAGTGATCATATCCTTAGTTAATTTGTTAAATAGTTCGCCACATTGATCAACCATATGATGGGTATCTACATCACTTATATGTCCCCCCAGACCTGTCTAATCCAAACACATGTAAATCATGATTATCTGCAGACAAGCCTTGCAATATGGTAACTAAATCCATCATTTACAATAAACTCTATATATTTCACCCACCTATTGTAAATTATTATAACTCAATTGTTTCCCTTATAACCTCAGAGCCTACCACCAATCCTGATTTGGCAGTCTACAATTCAAATGATCTATATCCTGTTTACTTTCACCTAATATGGAGACAACCATAGGAGCAGTTTCAAACAAAACAATTTGCCCCAAACTTATTTCAGTTTGTACACTTCCATCTGATACAGAGACAACCATAGGAGCTTTAGTTTCAAACAGGGCAGTTTGCCCCAAACTTATTTCTGTATATGCAAATGACCTAAAGCTCTAACTATTAGAATATGCTAATTGGATTTGTTCAGACTGTATACATTCAGAAAAAAACCTCTTGAATGCTGTTACCCCCTTTAAAGGGACAATCCCAGAGTTTAAAATTGGGTCGAAACTAAAGATGACTAAAGTAACGCCCACTTTATCACGTCACTCACATTCCCACCCACAGTGTCAACTTTCTTTTAATTTCCTGTATTTCTTCAATTCCACTCATGTTTTAGCTCCCAGTAACAACTTTCCATTTCTTTTTTTGTTCCTGTCATGTGGGATCTTTGCAGTGCAAGGGCAACTATTTTATAGACTTTCTGTAGGAAGCACAACGATGAATCATTAATAAAAAAACTTGTAATGTAACGAGCAATTGTTAAGCACTTATAGGTGCAAACTACTTGTTTCATGAATATTTCTTTGAATGATCGTGCATTGTCCTTCTTTACTTGGTTTCTTTTGCAGTCCCTGTATAATGACCTGTTTGAGTTTCAAATTTCCTATCGTTTGTAAACTACAAGCTAAGACTAACTATTATTCTAGTAACATTCTAAGTTTATAGCCGTATTTAAAATCTGTCCCTATCGTCATTTTTTCATTT
>NW_025053813.1:0-9577 GCF_019279795.1 Protopterus annectens | reverse complement strand
GGGTATTCTCTGAGCCTTGAACTTAGCTTGTTCTTGTGGCTGAGCAGACAATGTTGGCTCCACAGTGATGTTTTTTTTTAACCTAGAACATAAGCATTATGTTCCCTGTTAGGTGATTCCTTAAGTCTTTCTTTTCTTTATTGGAACAATGGAAATCTTTGTCTCCCTCTACTACCCATATTCTCCCATTGCAGTATAGTCAGCCTTCAGTTAGGTCATACATGCAACCCTCGTCACGCATCATACTGCATTTTGTTTGAGGCTTGGCCAATAGTGGATATTTTTCTGCATAGATTAATAATAATAATAATAATGTAATCCAACCTGAAAGGATTTCACCTTTAGCATTCACAGATTATGGAGATCACATGGCCATTATATTTTCACATCTTTTGCTTTTTGGGGGATATTTTTAATTCTATCACAACAATAACTTCTACAGACTTGTAAAAAGCAATGGTAATCCCTCAGGCTGCAGTAAACTTGAATTAGTTCATGTGTACTCCCCCTTTCACAAATATTTATCTTCACTAAAAACATAGAATTGGCAGTGGGAAAAACAAATATAATCTGATGACACGTAGATATTGCATCTTCCTAAGTTATACCCTTTCCTGACAAAGTTATTCTGTCTAGTTGAGACGGTTGTCATGGGTCATTGAGCTGTGTCTTTGATTTTTTGTTCTTTAGGTAAAACCTGTTTGACTTATGTCCCAGGTGATTATTTTATTCCTTGCTATTGTTTTGACGTGCATAGTGATGCTTTTCACAAATACTTCAGTGAAGGGAATCTCTGAGAGGCACCTACTGTAAACTCATTTTTCTATAGAAGGGATCTTCTTTGCAAATGTGAAGAATCTGGTTATACTGTTATAGCATAAAAGTTCTTTGGTTGAGAGCAGGACTGGTTGAAAAAAGCACAAGAAATAAGGACATTTATAATATTCATTTTTTAGAGAGTAGTCCCGATAGATAGAAACAGCTAGAATTCTGACAGCTGATCTATAATAAAAATGGACATTGAGGAATCATATAGCGACATGATGTTATAAATCACATGAGCATTTATAGTAAGACCAAATAATGGTGAGACATAACATTGGCTAAGTAGAAAATGTAATTTGATAAAAGCATCAGGTCACTGTTAACAACAAATGACCATAACAACTTTCACACACATGGCTGAAGGCACAAATAAAAAAACAATGAATCTGTTACTAAATAAAGACAGCATATAATGTAGTGTCTAAATTACTTTTCTTTTGAAAGGAAATGTAATGGCCATTTCCTGGTCTGTTTTTTGCTTCTGATCACAATAGCAAGCTAAAAATAGGCGTTACCACTATGGAATAAAAAATAATTGCCCAAATTTCATCCATCTACTGTGACAGTTTTCATTTTGTAAAGCCTGCCTTTTTATAAAATATATGTCTGTTTTACCTTCCACTATATCCAGACAATGTTATTTTGATTTCTTAACATTCATTTGTTCTTCTATTATCCATTTTATCCATTTCTGAACCATGGGAGAATTGAAACTCTGCCTCTGTCACTCAGTGAGCAAGAAACAGAGAAAACCATCATTAGCAGAGCATAATTCAATGCAAGAGACACAGTGATATACACATTACAGATACATCTACAGGCAATTTTATATAATCACAAGTTTACCAGCAGCAGGTCTTTAGAATGCCTATAAAAAGCTCCAAAATCCATCAAAAGTTCATATAGATACAAAAAGAACAAAGAAAGAGGAGCTAGTTGACAAATTAACTTCAGACTGGTAGTGAGGCAGTCAGTAATTGAACCCTATCAGAACTTCTTATTTTATTACATTCTATATCTGATCGTTTTTAAGAAAAATGATAATCATACCATATTTCTCTGCATTTGTACTGAATAAAGAAGTATGAAGTATTTTATTTTATAATTAGTTTCAAAATAGACTTTTGTCCATGTTATTATTTTCTTTCTGATAGTTACGAGTGTCCAAAAACATGTTCAGTTGCTTAGGTTTTCCTGTAATTTCATCTGTCTCTCATTCCTTCATATCTACCGTATGGCAGATCTGGCTCTGCCAACATGAGCTTTCATTTTATTTTGTGGATTCACTTGATTAATACCTGGCGTCTCCCAACTTACAAGAACCTTCTGACATGCTCCTTGGACTAGAGTAGGTGGTGTGTTCTGCATTCTTACGTTGCTTTTGGCATAGCAGATCTTGTGGAATATTGAACAAAAAGAGGACATTTCCTTGCTGCTAGTACTTTCTACTTCACTTTGCTTATCACTTTTTAACAAATATATACCTAAAGGAATGCAAAATGTGATAATCATATTCTGCTGTCTACCTGAGGAGGTTTGGTGGATTTTTATCATAGTGAAGACCACCATTTTGAACTTGAAAGCAAAGATGGCTTAAATGAGTAGCATAAACTAATTATTTGATCTCAAAAGACTGTCACTTCACAGCTGCTGTATGTCTTGGTGTCTGGGCTACAGCCTGACACTGCATAGCAAAAACCCAGAAACATCTACTATAAATCAGGAATTATTAGAATCTAAGCCAAAGTATTATCAAGTGCATCTTTCTAATTAATGCTGCAAAGCTGCGACACAGTACCTTTCTTTTGCATGGAAATCTACTGCAGATCATGCAGCATGTTTCATGGCAAACCACCCACACAGTAAAAAGAAAAATCAGAGTACCAATTTTAGTGCACAGTTGTCAGGAGTATTTTATTTTTCAACTTAGAGTAAGCTCTGTATTTCACTAACTGTTAGGGCCTTCTGATGCAGTGTATAATAAAGACAATTTGCTGTGGAGAGCTGGAAAGGATTAGGAGACTGCCTTTTATTTCATTTTTCCTTTTGTCTTTATGCTGGCATTAATCAAATACAATTTCCTGGTCTTAACATTTAAAAATAACACATTGTTGCAAAACACAAGATGTTGCCTGCATGACAACTCCTCAGTGGATCTTTCATTAAATAGCACAAATATATACCTGTACACTGCATTAATGAAAATGCTGCATGGCTGACTGTCATAATGTAGGCAATTTCTGTTATGAACTATAAATAGGAAATTTGAAAAGAGTAGTTTGGATCGCGATAAAAAGAGCCAGTGTGCTTGATGGAACAGTCGGGTAGAATCCAAGTAAATGTATACATAATAAGTATAAAAAGGTGCTGATTTGAATCCATTTTTTGTAAGATGCTATTTTTTTCCTTTTTTCAGCTGTTTTGTAGGTGTTGGCAATGTACTTTGGAAAGATAAAGCTACATTTACTTCTGAAAGTGTTTCTTTTTCACTCAGATTGCTTGGTTTCAAGGGCACCACTGTTGTTGAAACATTGCCTCTCATCACTGCATTACTCCACTATCTGGAGCTAACTCTGTACTGAGTGCGACCTAATTTGCTCCTTAAGGTTGCCAGGGAAATAGCAAAACATGCTACTTTAGAAGCCAAAGAAGAAACCCTCAAAACAGACAGTGTTTGTTGCTGTCTGTGATTCCTGTGAGTTGTACTTAATGTCTTTGAAAATCTTTGAATTGGGCATTACAGATGACTATCTTATTTACATTCTCTTTCTTTTTTCAAAAATTACAGATCATTATTACATAAATCAAACAGCTAGAGTACTGTGCAAGCAAAGGTTGCAGTTTACACATTTTTGTTGTAGAGATTTGCAGACTGTTGCGGTAAAGCCAAAACATTTCATTTTCATAAGAGCTTACCTTCCTTAGTAAGTTAAGTAGAAAACTGTAACAACTTATCAGATATTAGATTATTTGATGACACATATATATAGATAGGAGTATATATATATATATGGATTTACTATATATATATATATATATATATTTATATATATATATATATATATATAAGCGACATTTAGTACATTGACTGCCTTTTAAAGTCAACATTTAGTTTGCTCGACACACTTTTAGTCTATACAACAAAAATCTCAGCGATTGTGTGAGCTTACATTTCTTGGATTGGGGAGCATTCCTTTTCTCTTGTACTGTCTAATTTGGGAGTGAGACTCATGTTTACAATTACCAGGGGTGTGGGGGTGTGAGGGCATGGGGCCACTATTTTATTGCTGCATGCTCTTGTTATGTCTTGGAAATGTACATGGTAGCATTTCAAAAATCAACTTAATAAAAAAATAATTTTTATCATGAATGTGAAAGGAAAACAGATTCTTCATGTAGTCCATTAACCATACCACTGTTTTCAAGATGTACTTTTGTCTGAGTTGTGACAGTAAAGTTATGGAAAATGTTTAAGTAAGATGCAGTTGGAGTTAGGAGCAGAGTGCAGTGGTAAAGGTTAGTAGTATGACTATTACATAAGGCGGTGCAGTTTACTTTAGAGCAACCTATTTTGTAATGCTACAAATATAGAAGACACTCAAAAACACATGCATGCACCACACACAAACATGCACACACACACACACACATGCACACATATGCCGCACACACACACACACACACACACACACACACACACACACACACACACACACACACACACACACACACACACACACACACACACACACTAACTGCATTACCTTAATTAACCATAACTCTAAAGTGAATACACTCTCAAAAAACATTCCAACCCCCAAAGCCAATAGCTTCAGTATATAAGAATGGTATGGTATTAGTTTCCCAAACCCACATAAATCTCAGCCACATATATATTTTCATCAGATGTCTTAAATGTTCAGCAATGCAACACTCAACAACATGCAGTGCCATTCACTTTTTTGATGACCTAATCATTTGATAGAGTGAAACACACTAATATAATCTACCTGTCTATCTATCTGTCTATACACATATGGGTACTAACGCAAACACACACACACACACACACACACACACACACACACACACACACACACACACACACACATCTATTCAGTCGGGCAATTACCCAGGAAACCTCTATTTCGATAATTTTTTCTCTATCATTGTTTCTATCTACACATCATGGAGCAAATGTGTTCAAATATTATATGTGTGTGTGTGTGTGTGTGTGTCTATATATATATATATATATATATATATATATATATATATATATATAGATAGATAGATATGCTCTCGTTCTCTCTCTCTCTCTCTCTCTCTATATATATATATATATATATATATATATATATATCTGTGTGTGTGTGTGTGTGTATTTACATAGGTTTAAATATTTACATGTTTATCAAAACTGAAGAGAGAGAATAACAAATGGTAAAAGAGAAAAGAATCATAAAACATCGAATAACTAATAAGAGTATATCACAAAAATTCTGTTTTTCTCTCCCACCAAAAAATGCCTTGAATCAGTAAACCTAGCTACAAATCCAAGTCAAGTGTAATCTTGGTAGTGGCACTGATAGGAAACATTTTTATTTCACATAATGAGTATGTTTGGAGACAGAAGTAGGGTTAGAGTTATGATTAGGGTTAGGATACTTGAGTAAGGTGGGCAGGGGATCAAAGCTAGCATCGAGGAGACAAGATGTTGGGGAAGTGCAACAAAGCCAATTGGCTTGGGATCTGCAGTCCTCTATTCAGGAGAAGGACATATGATGAAAAGTCTGGAAATGTTGGTATTTATCTAACATTTGTTAACCAGGAAAGTCTGACTTGGAACAAAGCCAATTTTCAGCAGAGGCCAGGTGAGAAATGCTCCAGATGCATGCCTTTATTTATTTATTTATTTATTGTTTGTTTGTTTGTTTGTTTGTTTGTTTGTTTGTTAACCGGGCTTGTGGCCCTTTTTCAGTGGAGACCCGAGGAGAAAAGCTCCAGTACATAGTACAAAATACAGAAAGTCACAACATTACAATAGACAAGATAAGTTACATAGTACAAACTGTTACCCAGAAATCACTGAGTTTTACAATAAAATATATGTTGCATTACATTTAAGAGAATGTCAGTTTGAGTATATGTGTAAGATAAGCTGAAGAGGGGTTTGCATGCATAATATTTTTAAGAAAGATGTAACAGAGAAAATATTATAAAATAAAACTCCCAAACCAGGGATCAAAACAAATCCAGTGAAAAAAAAAATACTAAGAAAACAAGTAATCACTGGTTGTAACAAGGCTAAAACAAAAAGCATTTAATGGGAATTAGTAAGTCTTTTCACAGATACAAGTTTTGCTTTCTTCAGACTACAAACAAACAAACATCACATTTAAACAGTTAAAACAATCAAACTAATTATGACATCGGTACAATTAGAACCTGATTTACTTAAAGGAACACTGTATAGCAACTCTTAAAAGACAATAAAAATCAATGCGTCCATTGGCTTTGCCTTTGAGAAAGGGTTTACGTGAAAACATGCTGTTCAAGCTTCTGGAGGCTTGTCTGCAAGGAATTCGCAAAATCCATTCTTGTTCAACTAGTTAAGTAGCATTTTTTAAAGTCTCCCTCTCTCTTCTTAGTAGCTACAATCTGAAGTACTAAAAATTTAAATGTGTGGTCCATGCCTTCCTTCATGTTATGCATAGCTAGTGCACTGTTTGCACAATAGTAGTATGCATCCAAAACACACTAAACAGAATATTATACAAGGACAAGTTTTTAAGATGGTGGGTCTACATAATGATGATAACCAGCTGCAACTTGCTTAGGACCAGCTGAAATCAGAATTACTTGAGAGATGATGTAAAGGGTAAGACGTTGATAAATGTGTTTTGAGGCCTGGAGTACCAGGCATGAGAGATGTAAACCTTATTATAATGAGAATATTGTTCACTTACAGATGGAAGTTAGTAGGAATGATGTTGGACGCAGCACCAATAATGTTCTACGGATGCCTTTAACCTTTGCTAGTGACATTAATGTGGTATGTGAGGTTATTAATAAGAACTGGGACATTCTGTCTACAGTTGAAGGGCTTAAAAGGGTAATAGGTGTAAAACCTAATTTTACCTTTTGCAGTAACAGGTCTTTGAAAAGCCATTTGTGTTATAGAACTGCTGATTTTCCTGAGTTTCCTAGGTCAGAGAGAATAGTGAATACTTATGTATGCAGAAACTGTATGGCATGTAGACATATACACCCTGGAGGACCTTTTACACATCCCAGTTTAGGTTTTAAGATTGACCACTATCTCTATGCTGAATGTAGGGTTGTAATTTTGTTTATTTTCGCTACTGTGTTAAATGTTTTTCTTTCTATGTAGGTAAAACGAATCATTGCCTTAAGGATAGGATACTAGAACATTTTAGGGGCAATAGGAATATGAAAGAAAACAGTGCACTAGCTATGCATAACATGAAGGAAGGCATGGACCACACATTTAAGTTTTTAGTATTTCTGATTGTAGCTACTAAGAAGAGAGGGGGAGACTTTAAAAATGCTACTGAACTAGTTGAACAAGAATGGATTTTACGATTCCATGCTGACAAGCCTCCGGGCTTGAACAGCATGGTTTCACTTAAACCCTATCTCAAGGCAAAGCCACTGAAGCATTGATTTTATTGTTTTTAAGAGTTGTTATACAGTGTTCCTTTAAGTAAACTAGGTTCTAATTGTATGCTGTCATAATTAGTTTGATTGTTTTAGCATTTGAATGTGATGTTGTTTGTTTGTTTGTAGTCTGAAGAAATGGTGTATCCGTGAAAGCGCTTACTCCATTAAGTGCTTTTGTTTTTAGCCTTGCTACAACCAGTGTTATTATTTTTTCTATGTACAGAGAAAAATCTATGACGCTTTGTTAGTTTTGGCAAAGAAAAGTTGATATGGGTGAGGAGTTAGTGGTGGGGGTGTTTTAGGTGGGAGCATGTGAATGACGTTCCCATTTGGAGGACAGATGGGAAAGAAGCAAGGATTTGAAGTTGTTATGGTTTGGTAAGTTACGTAGTGGGGGGTAGAGAGTTCCACAGTTTGGCTATGGTGTAGGATAGTAGTAGTTGACCAGGTTGATGTAAGGGTTTGTGCACTTGTAGGATGTTTTGGCCTTTGGATCTCAGGGAGTGGCTGGGTGTGTAGGGTATTAGAGATTTGGCAAGAAAAGGGCATTCTGTTGGTTTGAAGATGAGTTTGTGGGCTGTTGTAAGTTGTATGTATATTAGGTGGTTGGGGAGTTCTAGCCAGTTGAGGTTGTGTAGAGAGTGGCAGCGATGAGAAGAGTTCTTAGAATTGGTTGCAAATTTGCAGATTTTGTGGTAACATGCTTCAAGTTTGGAACAAAGGCCAAGATGTAGGTTGAAGAACAGGGGAGCACCATACAAGAGAGAGGGGAGAAGGAAGGTAGATTTGAGGGTTTGTCGGGAGGAGGGGGTGAGGTAGCAGTTGTGTCTGTAGAGGAGTCCAATTTTCTGGTGTTTTATTTTGATTCCAGAGAGGATGTAGGAGTTGAATTTTAGGTTTTTATCTATGGTAATGCCAAGTAGCTTGGTATTGGGAATGATTTCTAGGGAGGTGTTATTATGGCTTTTGATGGAAAATATGTCTCTGTTGAATTGGGAGGTTTTGGTAGGAGTAAAAATCATTATCTTTGTTTTGTTAGCATTTAGGGCTAGGTGATTGGATTGCATCCATGATTCTGTTTTGGAGAAGGCTATTTGGGCTTTGAGTAGAAGTTTGGATGGCAGGAGGCTGAGCAGATGATGGTGAAGTCATCTGCATATTGGATAACTGAGGCATCAGGGATGGAGTGGTGGAAGTTGTTGATGAATATGTTAAAGAGGAGTGGTCCCAATACAGTTCTTTGTGGATCTCCTGTGGGTGTGGGTAAGAAAGGGGAAGTTGACTCTTTCCATTGCACAGCCTGTTGGCACATGGAAAGGTAGCTGGAGAACTAAGATAAGGTTGAGGGAAAAAGGAGCAAGTGTGAGAGCTGGGACAGGAGTAGGGAGTAGGAGATGGTATTGAATGCCTTTTAGAGGTCTAGAAACAGTGATGATACATATTTGTCACTGTCACGTGCTAGGCTGACTGCCTCAATAAAGGAAAGGAGGGCTGTCATGGTGCTGTGGCCAGGGCGGAAGCCATGTTGGGTGGGAGACAGGAGGTTGTGCTGTGTTAGGTATGGCATGAGTTGGGAGTGGATGTTTTTTTCTATAATTTTAGAGAGAGGAGAGAAGAATATAGCTATGGGCCTGAAGTTGGTAGGGTCTGTGTTCTTACCACCTTTGTGGAGATAGATGATGAATGTGTGTCGCCAGGTGGTTGGTACATAGGATTCTTGTATAGATCTATTTATAAGAATAGATATGAGATAGGCTATTTATTCAGCGAATAGTTAAGTAAATTTGCTTTCTAACATGGGGGGAAACCAGAGCATCCAGAAGAAACCTACACAAATGCAGGGAGGACATGCAGACTCCACACAAAAAGCACCCCAGCTGAGAAGTGAACCAGAGAACCTCTTGCTGTGAGGTGACAATGCTACCACTGCACCACTGTGCCATCCGTAAGGCAAGAGAGTGAGCAAGAGATTGGTAAGAGAAAATCTTCAGAAGACAGTGAGGGATGCTATCAGACTTAATGACAGACTCATGGCAATCAGACTCCAGCATACTTCTCAACCTCTTAG
>NW_025053812.1:0-9950 GCF_019279795.1 Protopterus annectens | reverse complement strand
CAAATCATACAGTATATTCCTATTACCAAACCTGGAAGGTAAATCCCCCTCACAGGTCTACCTATTCTTCAACACGGACAAGGGGCAGCAATCACTCGTGTCCCTCTTGACTAAGATTAACATGGAATCCATTCTGGATTAAGGAATCTTATTTACCTGAGGCTGTCTAGTTCATCAAAACCTTAGAGCCATTAACCTAGTAACTACCCCAACTCCTGAAATTGGTTCTGCTCCTCACACTAGTAAGAACCCAAAACTACACCTAACCTAATATCAAACCCTGCTGTAACTTGCCCTCAGGATATCTTATCCTCCCTTGGCCTTACACTACCCAGCTGCACCAACCATGAAATGCCTTACCGACCTGCAAAATTCACTCAAGCATAAATTAAATGGTTCATGTGGTAATCCAGCTAAACCCTAACCTCATATGTAACATTACCAATACCTACCACACACTAAGAACAATTTCAGCTTTCTATTACCAGAACATCGCGGCCTTCATCGATGCGAGGAACTAAATGGGTCGCTGTAAATGCACCCCATGAGTTCCACCCAGTTCTGACATGCCTAACTGCGTACTTACCAAAATAAAATTACCTAAAACCTCAATACCCACCACTCCAGTGGCCGAAACTATTCCATCGCAGTTGCATCTGTCACTTTTCAAGAGTGCTTCCTTTGGGCCTCCCACTAATGCCCAGTCTGCACTCCCATCTGTAACCTCATTCCATCAGCAGAAAAATTCCATCAGCTGATCTGTGAACACAATCCATGCAGCTCCATCAGTCAATACCAATTTACAGCAGCATCCATCACCTGGTAAGACCACATCCTTCACACCATCAGCTGATACGACCTCTGTCCTGAACTGTCTATGACCACATTGTGTAACACTCCAACTGGTGAAAGACCCATCATAACACCACCATCTGCAAAGAAAAATGAGGTGTAAATCATATGAAATAGAAACACATTCTGGCACAATCTAGCCCCCTTCTAAATGCCCTCCATAACCCCACCTTCCCTTGCCATATCCAAGGCCATATTACTACTTGGAGGGGGAAATTATTAGGCAAGTTCTTGTGTATACACCAACTGTAGTATAGGGATGCATGCACAAACAGTGTTTGCCCCTCTTGCCTGTGTGCCTCCTCACTCTGAGGCCAAGGCATAACTGTGCCACTGAATTCCAAACAGCAAGAGTTAATGTTCAGTGTTCTTCTACTTACCCCAACTCTTGGCCAGCTTCCCCATAAACATCTCAACCCACTGAACTCCCTCGCCCAGGCAGTCAAACTCATAATCCACAAAACACACTGACGCCCCCCCCCCCCCACTAATTTTGCCAGTCTTTTGAGCACAGAAAAATAAGTTTTGTATGTGACCCTCCCCATCCCCCTTAGCAACTGAAAGAGTTAGCAAATAACATTACATTAGCATGAACTTTCTAAAATGTAGAAAATCTGAAACTGATGGTTAACCAAGCTTTAAAGACATCCAGCATATTGCCAGATAACCACGATAACAGAGTCCAAAGTATGAAGCCAGCCACAAGACATTCCCTACATACCTCTTAAGAGCAAGAAATCCAGACAAAGCCATAATCCAATGAGATCCAACTATTGATTCACAGCTAAACAACTACCTTACCATCCATTGTAGGGAAAACCTTGAAAAAGGGGCCCCACAGCTACTTTAACCTATTACAGCCAAGTGACACCTCCCAGTGCATCTGCAGTTAACTCCTACTGATGCCTCAATGTGTCATATATTACTTGTTCATACTTGTATCAATAATTCCAAACCATACTATGTACAAGGTTTAAACAATTTAATCTTAAAGCTTACTGCATTAATATTTGTCCTCTGTTTGGTGCAGGTAAATAAATATTAATCATTGTTTTATGATATAATTTATACAGAGGCAATTTTCACATTTTCCTAAACATCTCAACAACCCCATAACACAGACAAAACTCCCAATTGCATATGAAATCTCTCAGCCAGATGAAGAAAATACTGCTGGCAGTACATGTATAACTTGAGTGGTTGCTGAGATATTGTAGGTTGTTAATATTGTTGTTGTCTTTCGGCTTTTCCCGCTTAGGGGTTGCCACACCGGAACTCCGGTCCGCTAATGATTGGCAGTAGATTTTCAAGGTGCCGAGTTGCCAGCTCGACGCCCAACCTTCAACGAAGGCACACCCATTTACGCATGTCTTTCAGAGTACCGCTCGACCCGTGGGGAGGACATGCAGACTCCACACATAAGGCAATCCTCGCACACTAGCTGAGAATCAAACGGGAGAACCTCTGGCTGTGAGGCAACAAAAATATTATAAACGTAATAGTTACTGTCATTACTGTGACATGTGAAATTCAGTTTAAGGCCCAGAACCTAAAGAATACTCAGTGAGCAGTTTCCTGCCTGAAAGGGTCTGTCATATTCTCAGTATTTTTTTTTTTAAGGAGATGTTCCCGAAATCCATCACCGCAACCAGAATGAGTCTCTAATTCTTTATATATTTAAAAGTAAAACCAGAATAATTTAGCCATCCATTACTTCCTTTTTGAAGTAGTGCATAAAAAACATTAATGTGACCCACATTTTGCCCCACTGCTCAAGGAAATAGCAGATTGAAAGCTATGTGTGAAACTATGATGCCGATCTATCACCTCCTGAAATCTGCCCCCCATGCTTCCCTAATCACTTGCCTGCAGCCACAATTTAATTGAAATGGACCAAAATATGAAGCAGGAGCTAACAGAAAAAGTATACTCGCCCTTATAAATGCAAGCATCTAGGGCTGTACATTTAATAAAATGCACTATTTCTTTAATTTCCAACTGCAAATCCTTGCATTCAAAACAACATGATTTTTGGAGGAGTACTCCAATCGCTAACCAAACATTCAGCAAAGCAAATCTTAGTTGTGGCCATTAATTAAAATGCACTTGCATTCCCCGACTTTGTTTTAAGACTAACAACATATTATCCTCCCAAGACACTCTGCAAAGTTCGTGTCTAGTTGAAAACACCTGGAACAGTACTCCTGTTTGCCTTTGAGCGCACCAAAACTCCACTGCTTATGAAGAAATGCCATCACACGAAAACAACAGCTATACATATTGCTCTGCTGCTAAGTGCACATGCCCCAAAAGTGGCATACTCCAATCGCAAAATAACTTCTCCTAATGCAGACTCTGCTTGGCACATGCATCTCCCCAAAAGCACACCATCCCATGTAAAACAGACCAATAGTACCAATCAGCTCTGAATAACCTGCACAAATCAACAGCGAGAAGGGCAAAATTAGGGACAGATTTTAACTACTGCTAAACTCCGAAGATCTGAATAGCAAAACTCAAGTGCATGACAGAAACCAGTGACTTAAACCCTGGGATCATTCTGGTGATTTGGTAGAGACCAGTCACCTGTTACTAGTCCTCACTCTCCAGAGGAGGAGACTACAACCCGCGTCCGACTGCTCAACCGACAAGCAGTATCATCTCTCCTCTCAACTCCCCAAGCAAGAACACTGATCAAACCACAAACTGTAGCTCAGACTAACCTAGTAAACAGTAAAATAAATTTTTGCAGTAAAAGGAAACCTTGGAACTTGGAAGGGTACTAAGTCCAAAGCTTACATTTTTGTTTTAATCATTTTGCATCGCTTTCTAGCAACCTTTGCTGCACAAAGAATCTGCAACATTGAAAAAGGGGTGCTGCCACCCCCCAATCCCGACACTACCATTCCCCAATAACCTTTACCACCACCACAGGAATACGCAATGCATGACCACTACTAGGATACCCCATTCCCCACAAAGACAGTCAGATTTGTTGAGGGCTGGAACAGTGTTATTTCCAGTTAATCTTCCCTACTCTCTACCCCTCCACTACTGAAGTCAAGCCCTGGGCCTCCTCATGACTTGCAGGAAAGCCAAACATTTTCATTTTTTTTAAATCTTATAAAGCAGACTATAATAGTAATCCTTCCTCTCAGGCTCTTAATGCAGGAAACCTAAAGGAACCTAAAATGGGGGGGGGGGGTGAGAGACAAAGGCCTATATAGTGACAGATCTTTAGTATTTTGCTTAAAAACAACTAGGGAGTCTGAATTTAAAGTACTTCAATATTTAGCCACTTTGGTCTGGAGTGCTCTACTAGGCAGCCACAAGGTTTATGATGGACCATACCACCCAGTGAATCAACATCTAGATATTATGCGTAATCCCTATTATTCCAAGCTACGAGCCAAAAATAAAACACTGCTCTGACAGGACTGTTAATTATGCTATGCGCCTGCGCAGTTACCAGTGTTGCAAAGTTAATATTCTGTACCCATGACCGTTTCACTGGTCTGAGGAGACTAAGCGAGTGGAACCACCAGCAGTAATTACTGATGAAAGCTGTTGCAATCGCTATGGCAAACGACAAAATAGTTTAAAGAGTAGGGCTTTTCAGCCCAGTTATGTAGCAAGGGAAATAGCCAGCCAACAACCAAGCTCTGTACATGAAAGCAAGCTCTGTACATGAACCAACTATCTGCCAATATGCACATGAACCCTGATGAAATAACAATTATCCATGAGGTGAAATCACAAAAACATCAATGATTCTAAGGCAACCTGCGCCCCTATACCTAAATTCAAAAATCCCATAAAAAAATATAAGTAAATAAATAAATATATATATATATATATATATATATATATATATATATATATATATACATATATATATATGTAATTTAGAGTAACACAAACATTATATACACAGACCACCCACACCAACTATTAGTACCCAGTGTCCTACCTTTTCTCCTGAAATACCTAGCAGGTCGCTCTGGGCATAGCCTTTGCCTTAGCAAGTTCACACCAAATGTAGACTCCTAATCCATTTCCTCCAAAACCTCATCCATTCCTCATTTAACCCTATCCTACTCCCTATCCTCCCTGCAACCTGCAACTCTAACTAACCCCCCACCTTGAAGATGCGTCTCTGGACAAAATGGTCTGTTCCAAACCTCATTTCATTTTATATCTAAATCCACAACTGAAAAGTGCTGAACTGCTGGGAATTTGAACAACTGGTCTGCTCTCATGCTAAATCAGTGTGGACATGTGGCACTGCAGTACAGTCATATTTTAAAAATGAAAATTGTATAATCATGCAAGCTAATCAGCCAGATGGGTCAAGCAATTCTATGGAAACCATGGGCCCTGTGGATGCCCAAATGCACCTATTATAGTCCTCCAGTGCTTTTATACTTTTTAATTTCTGGAGCCTCGGATGATGGTATTATTACAAAACAAATGTTCTCTCCATGGGATAATATAATGAATTCACAGTTTTATTTTTAAACAGAATGAACAAATATTTTCTTTCACACTGACTTCAGCAAATAATCTTTGTAGTCAAGTTAAAGAAAGTTCTATCTTCCATTTACTCCTGCATCTACAATTCTTCAAAGCTGCTGGTTTGTTCTAAAAGTTAAAACTGTTATGCAAATTAATTCTCCTCATCTTTTAGTCTAAATCTATATATAATATGGATATAAAATTAAAGCATTTTAATCCCATGCGCAGGCTATTTAGCTTTGCAAGTACACAGAGTCATGTTTATGAGGGTGCAGCATGGTTGAAACTGAACCTGTCTAAAGAACAATCATACACAGTTTCCTCTGAATGAGTGCAAGCGAAAAACGGTAAATCCAGGTACTAAATGCGGACACAACTTTAATGTAGAAGTTAATTTTTCATCCAACCACAATTTGTTGGACTTCTTTAGATACATTTAACAAACTGACCCCTGAATTTTTAAATATCATTTTAAAACCACATGACCAAGATCTTAAAGCAATATCATTCATTTAATATACGGTAAGCTTCACACAATTAACTAAAAATTTATTTAAAATATATATTCATAGGTTCATAGGTTCATAGGTTCATACTAGGTTAATTCTCGCCCAAGGGCATTTAGTAAGCCTCAGTCTAAAGTTTTGTGGCTTTCACCCCTTTTGTTTGAGGATACTTGAGCCCATTATTTTGCTGTGCTCTCTGTCAAGCAGTGACACTGAGATAATCCTGGGTATATCTACATACTCCCCATCCACATTGGTCAAGATTTCTCTTGAACAAAGCCGCTGCTGTAGCGAGGTGCTCTGCCCTCACATGGGCCTGGGATTTTGTTCCATTGTGCATAGGGAGTCTCTGTGGGGATGAATCTATCCTCTGTGAGTATGCTTTATTACATAACCAGTGTCAAGGTTTAAGTCTCCCCGCCTTGTAGTTCTGAGGGATCTAGATTTTTTGAGATGAAGCATGTTCATCAATTCTGGGTTGAACATGGCCTTATATGTCAGGCACAGGTCAATGTACTCTGAAAGCAGACGGTAAGTTTACTGAATATTGGAGTTCCCAGTCGTAAGCAGCATAGGACATATTTTTATGATCTTTATCCTTTTGGTGAGTGGAATGTTTGGGGCCTTTCCAGTTGCTGCAGGTGTCGTGGTCCAGATACATTCGAAGTGGGACATTGTACTCAATCATTGGTCTGATGAGTGATGAGTACAGGGGGACGATGACTTCCCTTGATCTAGATGTGAACTCTTCATGATCATCAGGGTGGGCGTAATGTAGAAGGTCTTCCTGTAACTACTTTGGCACTACGGAGTGTCAAACTTAAAGGTTACTGTCACCCGGGTCCCTACTGGGATCCCTGATAACCTCTTCTGTGCTTAGTGGGTTGCCACCTATATGGTAGCTAGGGGGTAACCTTGTTCTTTTTCCCGGCGGGTATGACTATGCATTTTTGGCTGCTTAACTTAGGCTATTAGCGGCTCTGGCACCAGTTATCCATTTCTATAAGACCCTTCCTGAAGTTGATATCTGTGTCAGATGTGTTCTCAACTATGGTGCCCAGCGTTTGCAGTCATCTGCAAATTTTGTCAGCCATAACCCTCCTGTATTTCAGCTTGTACTTCTGAAAAGTAGATGCCGAACAGGGAGAGGCCCAGGACTGAGTCTCTGTGGGACACCACTTGTGACAGGCTTTGAGTCTGACATGGCGCCAGCAACTCCGACCCTGTGGGTTCTGTCACTTAGCTGGAAGTTTGGGTAACCCATCTTTGTGAGACGACATGGGTTTCACATTTAAGCTGATGAGTTTTTCAATGATACCTTGGAGAGTGGGTATTGTGTCGAAAGCCTTTGCCAGGTCAAATGAGGTAGGCTGTGTGGACTGCCTTCCTCATCAATGGCCTTGGTGACTGTTTCCTAAAAAGTCAACCAAGTGCATATAAAAGGCATGATCTGCCTTTGGACAAAGCCAAACTGGTCGTCGGATCCAAAGTCTGCAAGTCCCCTATGTCTTTATTTAAGTGAGTTCCATTATGATCCTCTCCATAGCTTTGCAGAAAAGATCAGGCTTGCTGTCAAGCTGATGGGGTGGTAATTTAGGTCAGTGGAGGCACCGGCTTTTGTGAAGTGGGACCACAGTTGTCTGCATTTCTACCACTCCTTAGGCATGTAACATCCTGGCAGGTGAGGCTAAGATTAAACAGCTGCCCTAACTGTGGGTTTAATTCTCATTGAGTTCATGGAGCATTACAACCGGGACACCCATCTTCCCGTCCTGCTGGATGCTGTGTTTTTTTGCCCCTTGGAGAGAGCAGTTCTCAGCGCCGAGCTGTTAGAGATGTTTGGGGCTACAATCCTCTGGTATAGATATCTCACCTTTTGGGGAGGGGGAGGAAGTTTGGTACTGAACTCTGTCAGCCAGTATGTTGGCAATGTCTGTAGGTTCAGTAATTTTTACATCAATTTTGAACTACTCCTGAGCATATCTGGGAGTTTCCTCCAGGTTTCTGGGACATTGCTGTTAAAAGAAGGCCTTTTATGATTGTTCTTTTGAGTCCTTAGTGACTTTTCTCTCAAAATTTGCCTTGATGATTTTATGAGAGATCTTCAGATTTTTGGCATTTATAATGATCAAAGGTGTTTTCTCTTTTGGCGATTTTCTCATCTTGTAGTAGCTTCCTCCTTTTGTTGTAGAGAGCTTGTTTATGGCTGGGGGTCCACCTGTAGAGACTGACGCTTTTGCCTTTGTGTACAAAGTGAGTCTTTAAGAGCTGTTTGGGATTGCCTGATCCATGTGCAGTCCTGTAGGAAGCTGGTGGTAGCTATTTGTAAGTGATTCATGCGGGTTTGGAGTAATGGTTTCAAGAGGCTCGGGGCCTTAAAAAGAGACCACACAACAGTCTTTGAAGTGTGAAGTCGGCTTTTGAGAGCGTTCTCTCACTGCAGGTCTTTTTGTATATCTCAGGTGGGGCAGGATGTGGACTTCCAGTGAGATTAGGTTTATGGTCTGATCTCACCAGTGAGGGGTATACTTCTGTGCTGAACATTGTGACCCCATGTTCGTGATGTGATGAGATCTAGTATGTTTTCTCCTCTTGTGGGGATGGTGACCAGTTGTCTCCTTGGCATATTGAGTTTAAGGAACCTAGAACCTTTTGGGCTAGAGGTTGGGGCTTGAGTAGTGATCCCAGTCTCATATTCGGGTAGTTGAAGTCACCTTAGTATGATGGTGCTTGGAGATACATTTAACTCCCCCTCCAGTGTTTTCTGTAGGAAAGCTAAGTGTGAGGTTCCTGAGATTGAGAGGGTGGCCTTGCAATATGCTACAAATTGCAGAGCAGTTCTTGCTCTATGGTTAATTGCACCTGGATGGTTGTCTCCTGAATGTATCGTATGCCACCCAACCTTGTGGTGTGGGCAACTTGATGAACAGACACACCCCCTCCTTTCTTGGTGTTGTCCAGATTTTGGGGCCGGAACACATGATATGATGTAAAAACCTGATAAAAATGCCGGGGTGCCTTGGGAGCCTTGGAACTGGTAGTTTCAGCTCACAGCACAGACATCGATGTTCTCCATATTGAGAAGGGCCTCGAGTGCATGCATTCTGTAGGAGTGTTGGAGACTTCATGCATTGAGGCATTACCCCTAGTTTTTTTTCCTTTTTTGTGTTCTAGGGGTGGTGGTTTAGAATTTGAGCCTCATGCCTCAAAAAAAGGCACTATGGGGTGGTGCAAGAGCCTTCTGCCAATATCTGAAGCCCAGGGGTGACAGGTGCAAGCAGTCCTCATGCGGAAGCAGTGCGTGGCTTGTCCAGCGTGTCATCCCAGCAGGGCAAGACAGACATTGATCCCCTTTGAATGACAATCACAGAGTTTAAGCGTTTTCAATTATTAAAAGCCTGGATCATCTTGTCTCTGTAATTGTGGGCATCATTCTTGGTGAAGGTAGGATACTGCTCAAGGTCAGGGTTTATACCTGCCTGGGCTAGCATAATCAGAGAGCTCCTCTATGTCTCTTTTCATGTAGTCCAAGGAGGTATCGCCGAGGTCGCTCATACACCAGCGTGGACAAATGACAGAGCCGTACTATGTACCGCGCTGCTGAGAGACCTGAGTGCTTAAGTTATGTATGGATTCTAGTGCCCACAGGCAGCTTACTGTGACCTTTTCCTTACTCAATCTGGTGAGCGGGACGTCAGTGTGTCTGACCATGGAGTCACCACCACGCAGTGTGTCTGGCATTGTGTTTGGCCTTATGGGTCAGGGACTGCTCACACTGACTATGTGGTCTATGTTGCATGTGTTATGTCCTGAGAGGGTAGTTGTTTGGGTGTTCGTTTTGGTGGCCTCTGTTTTGGTAGATGCTTTGATCAGAGCTCCAAGTGTCTTTGTGCATTTATGTGTATGATTTGAAGTTGTGATAGTACTTTTGTTTAACTGTTTTTTGTTTTTTGGGGAATTTCCTGTCTGGCTTGAAAATTGTAAACCCAGCCCAGTGGGAAGGGACCTAGAATGTTTGTGGAGAAGGAAAAGCAAAGATTTAAAAGCTTTTTGGGGGTGGGGGGGGGGGGACTAGTA
>NW_025053811.1:0-8898 GCF_019279795.1 Protopterus annectens | reverse complement strand
GCTTTCATTCGACACTCATATTGCTAAAGTAGTTGGGAAGACCTTCTACATTGCCACCTTATGCGTGAAGGGGATTCACATCTAGATCAGGGAGGTCATAGTCTCCCTATACTCATCACTCATCAGACCAATGCCGATTGAGTACACAATGCCCCATTCGGAATGTAGGTCTGACCTGACACCTGCAGCAGCTGAGGAGGCCACAAAAATTCCTCACCAAAAGGATAAGGTAACTTCAAAAAATTGTTGTCTTATGTCTGCCGACTGAAGAACTCCAGTTATATTCAGTTGTTTACCGGCTAGCTTGCTCAGAGGTGACCTGGCCCTTTGGACACTACAAGGCCATGTCAAACCCAGATTTGATGAACATGCTTCATCTCAAAAATCTAGATCCTCAGAGAATACAAGGGTGGGAGACTTAAACCCCGACACCGCGGTTATTAATAGGGCGTGCTGGAGGGAGGTTAGATTCATCACTTAAAACTCCCCATGCTGTGGAACAATGCAATCCTGTGGTTGCATGTGAGGCAGGCAGCACTGCTGCTTCAGCCTTGTTCAAGAGAATCTTGACCAATGGATGGGAGATGTAGCGCGAGATACACCCCAGGGGGGTTACCTCCAGTGTCACTGCTCGAGCAGAGGCACAGCAAAATAATGGGCATAGTTTCCTCCAAACTAAAGGGGTGGCGTAAGCCACAAAACTATGGGGCTAGGCTTGTAGAATGCCCTCGGGCAGATAGCCCAGTATGAACCCTATGAAACTGTGTCCCAATCAGACAATCTTGCAGAAGATACCTCCAGATTCATAGCTGGCTGAACAATGCACTACCAATCACCTCTGCACTGCTCCTTTGGCTTTATTCTATTGCACCCAGTGTCTTCACAAAATGCCTGGCACCAGTAATTGCATTTTGCAGACAAAGAAAATTCAAATATATCCTTACTTGGACAACTGCCTTAGATCAGAAGCAGAGAACAAGGACATTCTACCTAAAAAGCATCTGATGCGTTTGTAAAAAGATTACTAATTTGCCTAGAGGTACACAGTAAAACGAAAATAAATCAAAACTAGTACCCTCTCAAGAATAATATTCCTGGGTACAAGCTTAAATACAACTGCCCAGATGACTTATCTCCGCATGATGTTGAAACAAAGCGACTGACTTCTTACTTCATGATGTTAGCAACAAAGACCCAGTTATCTGAAAGAAAAATGATGCAGTCTTTGGGCTTCATGGCATCCACCGCATCCCTGCTAATTCCATATGCCAGACTGGCATATGAGGAAACTACAAGTGGTATCTAAAAAGTGTTTGGACTCAACATTGCCACAGCCTGGAAACATTAATTACCCTCATTTCCCTGCCTGCAACAGGAGTTTCGAGATGGTGAGGGCACAGGCCTGTCACCATTAACAAGGGACAGCCATTCACTTTACCCACAGCCAGGCAAGGTGACACTAACAACGGATGCATCCAGGGATGCACGCCTGGGGGCACTCACATGGCAGAAAAAATGTATTCAGGGCACATGGCCTCAAAGCCAAGATGCATTTTCATATCCAATCAAAAGCAGAGATGCTAGCTGTTCAAAAATGCCCTGACAGCTTTCAAGGATCTACTTCATCCCAGGACAACTACCTGATAAAGCACAGACAATACTACAGTCATGTGGTACATATAAAACAAGCAGGGAGGCACACATTCCTACACCCCTCTGCAGAGACAAGCCATGACTTTGTGGGACACAGCATTGACTTATCAAGTTCACCTGCAAGCACAATTCCTGCCAGGAAAGATAAAATCCTCTGGCTTGAACGAACTAATTGAGAAACCTCACATGGATCCTTGCACAAGTGGAAACTGGATCCACAAGTCTTCATGATAACAAGGAAATGGGGATGCCCAGACATTCAGAATCTGTTGCCTCCCCTCACAACTGCCAACTACAGAGATTCTGCACAAACACTTATCACAAGCAAGCATGGAAAGTGGATGCCTTATCCCTTCAACTGGAAAACCCACCTAACAGTATATGCCTTTCCTCCACTCACCTCTCCTCCTCCCCAAAGGTACTCCTAAAAAAGGGTCAGACAAGAGAGAAGCCAAAAAATTATACTGTGCTCCAGCCGCAAAGTACTGGTACCCAATCCTAAAAGAATTTGTCTCAAGGTCCAGCCTGGAGCATTGCCTCAAATTCTCTCTCTTACTGACCAACAAAACAATCAGATCCTGCACAGCCAACTCAGGACCTTAAATCACAGCAGCATGGCAGATAATGTAGCATTCCGTAGAATTCACTCCCTCTCTCCCAAAGCTGTGATGTGGGTGTTATTTTGGAGGCCAGGAGGCCCAGTACCAGAAAAAAATGGGTCTTATCCAGAAAAATGGAAGAGATTCCCAGTTGCTTGGAACCAGTACGTTGAAAACTGAATTGACAGGTTTTGTTGCAAACATTCCTCACCTACATTTTACAATACTGAGATGCTTTGGACAAGAGGCCTATCCCTTTTCATCAATTAAGATCCATGCCCCTGCCATTTCAGCCCATTACAATATACAAGAACCACCTATCTTTTCTCATTCTTTATAATAAGGAGCAGTACTTCCAGAGGGGCCAAAAAGAAACATAAGATCATCAAGGAGAGCACCAATACCTGCATGGGACCTCAATTATGTCTTGAAGAACTCATACTGCCTCCTTTTGCTGCCAGCCTCAACAGCTGATAGGCAAAAATTCTTATCCTGGAAAAGAAACAGCTCTGCTCCTGTGCAATAACCTCTGCAAGATGAGAGTCTCAGAGTTACAGGCACTCATGGCTGTGGAACCTTTTATCATTTTCCATCCAGTACAGGTTTCTCTGAGGGACAAACCATTATATTGCCTAAGGTGGTGTCCAGTGTAGCCCTTAACCAAATCATTCTACTTGCCTACCTTTTATCCAAACCCACAGAACAAGGGTGAGAACTTCTGCATTCTTTGGACATACACAACAGCTAATACGCTTCTACTTGGACAGAACTAAAGCTTTCTCAGAAAGAGACTGAGCAACTTTTTAGTGGCATATGCTGCAGGATCACAAGGAAGTGCTATCTCCAAAACAGACTATTTCAAAATGGATAGGGCCATTGCATTAGTTTCTGCTATTCACAACATGGCAAATCAAAGTGCCTAAGGACATTAGGCTACATTCAAACCAGAGCAGCAGCCTTCCCCAGAGGAGTACCCAACCAAGAGACATCTTAGAGGCTGGAACTTGGAGTTTAAAATGCCACACCTTTACAAAGCACTTACCACTTACCTCTCTACTCTAAATCCAGAGCAGGCTTTGCCACTGTAGTTCTGCAGGACCTCATAGCCTCTCTAATCCCTATTTGTGCCCCAGCCACCCATCCTCAGCTTTGGGATTCAGCCCAAAGAGTAATGATTGCAACAGTGGCTCCGCGTATCAACATAGTACACAGTTGTGTACCACTACCATAAATGTAGATGTTAGAGTGTATTCACACTGTTCTGATCAACCCAGGTTATTCCCACCATCCCCCTTTCTTTTTGCTGGATCTTTCCATCTGTACTTCTCTATTCTATGGCCAACCTATGTGGTGTATTTGCTGTGATGAAGGAAATGAGATTTTTAACTTAGTGCATGCATGTTTATTGGCCTAATTGCAGCCTACCCTTTTGGGGGCACACCTGACATCTGGAGCCAAGAAAAATCTGAGAGAAAATGGCGTGGCTGCATCTTTATACCCCTTCGGGCTTTTTACTGGCGTCAGGGAAGTGGTGACAACAACCCGGCGCCAGACCAAGACTTTGAATTCAGGCCAGACAGCAAGTAGCCTGCCATGCAAGATAACCCAAGAGTAATGACTGCAACAGTGAATACACTCGAACATCTACATTTACATGGTAGGTACACAACTGTACTTTTCTGCTGAGTCAGGGTAGCAGGAGCATTCATTATGAATGGAGAATACTATATAATTTCATCAAGCGGCACCCATTTGTTTCCACTTATATGTATTATTGTGGGGCATTGATATTTTGCAATAACACTGGTCTTGTGTAATGAACTGACCCGTTCAGCTCAGGTTTGCTAGATTGTTTTACTGTAACACATCAGTAGCTTTGAGTGGTGTTAATTTGTACCATGCCAGATTTTTTCAGTTATGGACATTGAATTGCTTTATCAGCATAGGCAGTATGATTAGTGATGTGTGTGAGATGCAGAATAAGAGGCAAATGTGTGCAGAGTGTGTGTGTGTGTGTGTGTGTGTGTGTGCGTGTGTGATGGCGTGTGTGTGTGTGTGTGTGTGGCTGTGTGTGTGTGTGTGTGTGTGTGTGTGTGTGAGAATGCAAGCAAGAGACAAGGAACAGGGGAATGTGTGTGTGTGTGTGTGTGTGTGTGTGTGTGTGTGTGTGTGTGTGTGTGTGTGTGTGTGTGTGTGTGTGTGTGTGAATGCTTACTAAGCTGGGTGTGAGAATGCAAGCAAGGGGCAAGTGTGTGTGTGTGTGTGTGTGTGTGTGTGTGTGTGTGTGTGTAATGTGTGTAATAATAATAATAATAATGTGTGTGTGTGTATGTGTGTGTGTGTGTGTGAATGCTTACTAAAGCTGGGCATTAATCCCTCACGTCACTGCCGATGGGTTATAGCCAACTGGCTTACTGACAGAACCCATGCTGTAAAGTAGCCCACTCAAATCCAGCTTCTGACAAGTCATCAGAGTACCTCAAGGGTCAGTCCTGGGACTGCTCTTGTTTTAGCATCTACTTCTCCAGTACAGGGCCAACACTAAGGGGATTCTGGCTAACAAAGTTCACACAGATTACTGCAAACTGGGAGCCATTATTGAATCCCAAAATGTTCTGGATACTCTAGAAAAGGGCCTCACAGAAACAGATGCTTGATGCCAGAGCCATGGGCTCAAGCTCTAGTGTAAGCCAGAAATGTATAGTTATCCCCTTTGGGGAAAAAACATATACCCATTCTGGGACATGCTACACTTTTAAGAAATTCCATTCCCTCAGAGCTACACGCTCCAGGGATGTAAACCTTGTCATCACAATAAACAAATGCTGGAGGGATAGGTTCCTGACTCAGAGACTGCCCAGACTCTGGAATAGACTGCCCATACATGTCAAGCAGACCGCCTCTTTGGCCCTTTTCAAACGGAACATTGACGATTGGATGGGAGAAAGAAATTAACCCCAGGGATCACGTCACTTACCCAGCTAGACAGGGGTCCAGGGTAGAAAATAGTGTGGAAGTAATAGCCAGGGGAATTGTTATAAGCTAGGTTTGTATAAGCCCTAGGGGCCCGATAGCCTAATTACAAACCTATGAACCTATAGTTAACAGACTGCTATCAGAAGGAAAGAAGCCCTTGGGTCATTTTAGCTGTTACAAACAAACTTTTGTAGTCTGTGTGGATAAGGGGCAAGTAAAGTGGCATCTGTGTGATAAGGGCACCTTGGGGAGTGTAATGTGCGTTTGTGTGATAAAGAACACTCTGCCAGTATCTGCTGAATTTTACAAAACCATTTTATCTCTAAAAGCTGTCCCAGCACAATCTGGTAGTTAGAGCTGTAACTTTAAAATAAACTATACTGGCATGTTCTTCATATACTGAATTGATCAAGTCCGCTTTTGTGATTTATGATTTAGTGTTGAATTGTCACTTAATTCCATTAGGTACTGGTGTGCCTTTTGCTGGGTAAGTTTTTCCCTGTGGTTGTGGAACTGTGTAGTTATAAAGACAGGAAGAATTTGATTGTTCCCAGGTGGTGTGGGCATGGTTGCTTAACCCTCCCCTCAAAACATTAACACCTTTTAGTTTGCAGCCATGTTTGGATGGATTTGGATCAGAATTCGATTTGCAGTTTATAGGTGCTCCTTTTTGCTGCAGGATTTATGTAAGACCCCTAAAGTGGGAAGGATGAAAGTTTAAAAATAAAAACATCTTTCATGAGAAAGGTCTGAGGTGGAGAGATTGTGTATGTGGTTATGCTGATAAGAACTGGAAATTCCTGTGTGTTAACACTAGTATGTGCAGTAGACAGTTTTATTGGACTGTGCTGTAGAAGCTGAATCTGTGGACAGGTTTACTGGCTGTGTAAAGTAGGAGCTCACTAGTGTTGGGATTAAAAGTACTTTTAATAATGTTGGCAGGTGGAAAACTGTTCAATGGGTTGCATTTCATGTACAATTTTGAGATGGAGTGGCTTGATGTGTAAAGATCTGTGTGAGCATGTGTTTCTGTTTCTGATGTCTGCAGCCAAAGTTACATAATTACTCATGCATTCCTCGGGACGAAGGCCTGGGGTCATTCTTGATGTTGCTAAACAAACTTGTGGTTAGGTGTGTGAAAGGGGTGAGTGTGTGAGCTGAGTGAGTGTGGTGTGTGAGGCTGAGGCGGAGTGTGGTGTGTGGGAGTTGAGTGAGTGCATGTGTGGGGGTGAGTGAGGGTGGTGTGTGGGTGGGTGGAGTGAGTGTGTGGTGTGTGGGTGGGTGAATGAGTGTGAGATTGTGTGGGGTGGGTGAGGTGTGGGTGAGTGAGTGTGGTGAGTGAGTGTGTGTGTGAGTGAGTGTGTGTGTGAGTGAGTGGGTGAGCGAGTGTGGTGGCTGAGCAAGTGTGGTGGGTGAGCAAGTGTGGTGGGTGAGTGGGTGTGGGTGAGTGTGGTGGGTGGTGAGTGAGTGTAGTGAGTGGGTGTGGGTGAGTGAGTGTGGGTGGGTGAGTGAGCAGTTGAGTGTGGTTGAGCGGTTGAGTGTGGGTGAGCGGTTGAGTGTGGGTGAGTGAGTTGGTGTGGGTGAGTGAGTGGTTGAGTGTGGGTGGGTGAGTTGAGTGTGGTGAGTGAGTGTGGTGAGTGAGTGGTGAGTGAGTGTGGTGAGTGGTGAGTGAGTGTGGTGAGGTGTGGTAAGAGTGAGTGTGGTGAGTGAGTGAATTGAGGTGTGGGTGAGGTGTAAGTGGGGAAGTGGGAGTGGGTGAGGTGTGGTGAGGTGAGTGGGTAGAAGTGTGGGTGGAGTCTCATTTTTGGATGTAATTTCTAAATTTTGTAAACTTTGTTTTGTATTGTCATATTGCTTTACATTGCCCCACCATTATATGTGACAAATTACAGGCAGAAGCACAGTAACAGGCTGCAAAAAGGAAACTAAGAGCATAAATTTGGTAGCCAAGCATCTTGCAGTATGCATTAATTGCAACATTTTTACATAAGAAGCAGATGTCTGTCATGGTTAATCGACAACACTACCATCAGAGATTACAAGAAGTATGCAATACCGTAATTTTTTAAATTATCAATGTAAAAAGCATGTTGGTGCTGTCATGCAAGTCTGTGAAATATTTCATGTTTATGAGTGTGTCATTTGTTGGCTATTTAATCAAGCGGAAGGAAAAATGGTGGAGTTTGATGCTTTTTATAAAAGCAGTGATTATTCCCAGTGCTATGTAGCTTGGTTTACAAATTTGACAGGAGGAGTGCAACTAAAAGAGTGTCCCTGTGGGAGGAAAGGGCTGACAAGGAAAACAGTACATTACTCTGGTCACCTGCTGTGAGCTGTCAATCACATGCAGACAATGGGTCAAATTACCCTTAGCTCTTTGACAGCTAGGGAAGGTAGGTGTGAAGTGGGAGGGATATGCCTTGAGAACTAGATTTCAGCCTTCACAAAGCAAGTTAGCATTTCTAAGAAACAAAAAGTAAAATGCACTTTTGAGGTTCCATTCTGTAGCATTGCACTGCTTGTGTAAGTAGTCATTGAAAAAGGATAACATTTTAACAAAAGGTAGGACTTTAAGACAGCAGTGAATGCCTGTTATGTCCAATGGGGAGTAAGAAAGCAGCTTAAGGAAAACGTGGCAGATCTGATGCAATTTTGGAGACAAACAATGCATTCTGGGATGCCAGAGGCAAGAGTAAACAGTCTGAATTATTTCAAAATGCCAGCCCCCATGTGGTCAGAGTCAGAAGTGCATACAAAAATATCTAAAAGCTCTGAATAGTCCCAGAGTGCTTTGTTAAAATGTAGGAAACACCAAACCATGATGAAGCCAAATATGTTTTTGAGTCTGAGAGTGCGGTTGTCGCTAAAACTGTTTTTTTTTTATCTGTCTGACTTCATGTAGACAATCCCTGGGAGTTTTCCATGCACTACATTCAAATCTGCAAGAACTGGATTAATTTGAAGTGGGCATGAATCAATAGAAAGACTTCTTGTTTATTCTTTTTCTATAAAGCAATTCATTTATATTTGTATGAAGAGTTTGTACAAGGTTAATAAGTTATTTGCAAATATATAATGTAATACATTAATTTATATTAAATAACTGAGATTTCATTGAAATGGTTATTCACTGTTTTTTCTTTCTGTTGTTGACTATGATGATATTTGGAATGATGTGCAAACTCTCTCTCTCTCTCTCTCTCTCTCTATATATATATATATATATATATTCACATATGTGTGTGTGTGTGTGTAAAACCAAAACCAGAAACTCCTAGCTTACCTCTTTCCCAGAAAGATAGCAGTGGTTAATAATTTGTACCTGCGAACCCTGAAGTTTTAGTAGAAATACTGTCAAAAAGACTGAGTGTTAGAGGGTAGATCATGGTCCTATCATCCTAGAGGAAAGTCCATTTCAAAAAGAATGTCTGCTCTCCACATATTTTGAACTTGTCCTCTTCTAGTGAATAAGTACAGTTGTGTAAAATCTTACCATAACAGTAAATGTCAGCTAACTTTTCACTGTTGCAGTATTCATAACATTAGGGATCCCCTGCCAACAGCAGCCTAACATCCAGCCAGTATACCAAAGCCTTAGGTTGCTTTAAAGAACACCATAGGTCACACATATGCTCCTTGAATAGCATAGGGCATAGTGATAGTCCGGAAT